>NW_020897779.1:1561148-1641638 GCF_003984885.1 Neopelma chrysocephalum
ATTATTTATAGTGATTCAGACCTATAGGGATCCTGCTTGTTTCTGGCAAGGGACATCTATCTGCAATGGCTCAGGAGCAATTGTAGCCCTTTGCGCTTGCAGGTGAGCATCAGTCAGTTTAATTCACACAGTTCTTTCACACAGCCCCTGCCACCTCAACCAACTAAGAACAACACAAAAGGCAGAAATGTATTTTTTAGCTTGGCTGAATCTGGAGCCTTCAGGAGGTGATAGTGGGCCATTGCAGGGAAAAACACTGCAGTGCAGTTGCTTTTGGTTGTACCTGATGTTCATATGACTAAAGACACTTAATTATCACTTTCTTTACTTTCTTTACTTGTTTTAAGCATCTTATAAATCACTTTCAAACTGGAAATTTGGGCTGACTCAGGCCAGTCAATTGATAAACATCCGAAGAAGATTTGTGGGGTCTTTCAACAAGTAATCAAGCTCAATCTCTGTAACCAAAGTATGCATTTTTTAATGTGTGCATTTATTCATAATTCATAAATGCAGTCTACTTGCAAGAGAAGTGTACATTAAAAGGATATTGGAATTCAGAGGTATTTATTGTGTTTTCAGGTTCTTTGTTTTTAAACGCCAGAAAAATGATCGCAGCCTGCAGGAGAGTCTACTGTTTTTGCCTGTTTAGTATACTGAGCCATACAGTGGTTTAAACCCTTTGTGCACCCAAACTGAGCAAGAAATTACTACAGTTATAATTATGTTCAAAATTCCTACTGTAAACATTGTCATGAAGTTTTAATCAGAATATTGAAAGTAGAGGACAACATCTAGTTTTAATGTTGTGAGCAGTACATTTTAGGTTTCTGAGGGAAACCTGTGCCATGTGTTTTAGAAGTGCAAGGGGTTGGCTGAAGGGCAGCTGTTTGTTCTCATTACAATGGTAGAGAAAAAAAAAGCTTTCAGTCAAGTGATGCTTCAGGTAACAAGCGTGCAGGTTTATCTTGCCAGATCTCACTGTACAGCTGCCATTTCAACCCTGCTAACCCATATGCAGAAAAAAATATCCTGGGCAAATTTTCCCCACTGTGTGATTTAAGATTCAATTTCTGGCAGCTTCCACCCAGACACCTACAGATGAACAGCCCTTTTACTTTTCCAGTCCTGATGAAATTCTCTCCTGAGCCTTTCAGCCCTTGGGTGCTAAGACAAGTTTTGCTCTCCTTGGCTCTCCAAGTGTCTCAGTTTAAAGAGACTGGAGTGTTTTGCTAAGGAGGATGAGTTATGAGGTAGACCAAACTCTTCTCTCTCAGCAATTGTAAATCCAAAATTAAGAGGCTCCAATCGAGGAAGTGTGGAAAAAGCAAGAAATAACAACCCTTTATTAAAGGATATATGTATACTGGCAAAACCAGTAACAGAACACAAAAACAACTAAGCAATAATCCTGTACCCAAAAAGTTTCCTTCAAAAAGGAGACAGTCTGATACTTCCCTGTCCTCTTGTGCGATTCTAATCACGGTTGGCAGGGGGCGCTGTTGGATCACTGGAGGAGCAGAGCCTGCAGTGCTCTGTGGTGACCTGCAGGGGGCGCTGTTGGGCTACAGCTGTTGCTGCGTGTGGCCCTCGGATCACGGGAGAAGCCGAAATGGAGATCTCCCCCCAGCTAAGGAGGGGAAGGGGAAAGAAAGGCAGTTTCTTTCCCACGAAACTCACGTTGTCTGCAGCTGGCTGCGGTCAGGACTCCCCCTTTTCTCGAGCACAAACTCTCCAATGAATTCTGAGCAGATTCGGACTGGAGACAGGGCAGCATGCAGGTGAGCCGAGACCAGAGAGCAGACGGATGACCAGGTCAAGAGCAAAAAGGCCTCAAAGCTTTTCTAACAGACACGTACACCTTACCTCTATTAAGGCAAAAAGTGAAGTGTCCCCTGTTCATAAGGAGAGGAGGAGAAAAACTACTCCCCCCTCCCTGCAGTTTTTTAGAAGGGCTATTAGCTGGGAATGCAGGTCTGCCAGCTAGTTCTTTTGTATAGTTAATTACCCCTTCCCCTCCTAGTTCAACCTCCTTCTCTTACAGTGGGACAGGGGAAAGGAAAATTTCTGCTTGGATTTTTAGAACAAGTAAACCTATGACACCAGGCGAAAAACAACCCAGTTGCATCCCTGTCTGTGAGACTTGTGAGCTGGTATAAGGCCTTTCTAATGTTTTTTTCATAAATCCTCTTACTTGATCTTCCATATAACAGCAAGAGATTTTCTACACATGCCCCAGTGTGATAAGCTCTTGTTCACCAGCAATGATTGTAATAAAGAAGTCATGCCTGACGCTTACTGTGGGGCAGCAAACATTTTTTCTGCATATCCCACTGCAGTCTAGCCTTCCCTGAGACAGAAACTGTTGTCAGTGTCTGCTGGAAAACATGGCCTGCATAACAAATGTTGACTGCAGTATGGGTGCTGGAAAGGGAAATGAGGCAAAGTGTATGGAGAAGACTGCTCCATGAGTAGAATTATCCATGTAGCTGTGTTTTTGCATAGCAGAATGGAGTAACAGCATCCCAAACAACCAAAGCAGACAGGCTCCATTAGAAGATGACCCAAGCACACACCAGCCTATCTGCCCTGCAGCCTGTTCTGCTACCTACAGCAAGAGGGTCCTTTTTCCATTCTACTTATGGCCTTGAGGAAGGGAAAATCCTTCCTGAAGGGCACGCAGGTAAAAAGAATATATTGTAGAATTGAAGCCGAAAAACTAGATGGCAGGATGGAGTGGCATTAAGAGACATTAAACAATTTGTAGAGTCTAGCTTGTGATGCTGTTGTCTGTCCTCCAGGAAGTTCCTGCCTGCACTTTTACCAAGGAGACGCAGCTCTCTTAGTGAAGGGCTATAGGTTGCTAATTTCCTTCTCTTTCTTTACTGTATTTTTTCTTCTATCTGAGGTTTTTTTCCTTTTCCTGAAAAAAGCAACAGAAACCCAACACAATTTTCAAAGTAGTGCTGTCTGTCAGTCTCAGGATAGCACTGCTGATCTCACTTTGGCAAGCTCTGCTTGGTTAAACAACACATTTGGCAGCTTCTTGCTGCTTTTCTTAAAGGAAAGTCTGCCCTTTTTGGTTTGTTAAGCACCTAAAATGCCCAGGTGAGATTACAACGGGGTCTTTTAGTGATCCCAATTTCAAGACATCTCACAACTGGTAGCAGACAATTGACATGCAAATGTCTCATTTGGGAAAAACTGGAAATTAGAATGGTTAGAAAGCTGCAAATTAGAGAGAGGAAGCACAGGTCGTTATTCTCAGGCCTCCTTGTGTGACATGGTGCACTGCTGAGGCTTGAATATCACTTCAAGTGATGTCTGCAGATCAGTCCCCTACCTGCAGCAAGGAGCTGTGTGTGAGAGGCTGGGTCTGGTCTGCAGTCTCCATATGGTCACAGGGTTGTGCTAGCCCAGAGGAGCTGGGCTATGGGTGGACATGGTCTTTGCTCAGCTTCTTGGCTGTCCATCAGGATGACAAAGGAGTGTATGAGAAGGGCAATGTGCAGAGAAATTAGGATGTGTATGTTGAGGGCCTGTCACAAAGCTCTCAGCAGCTCCAACTATCTGAACCTCTCTGCTAATGCACTCCTCTTGCCATGTGCCATCCCCTAGATAGTTTAGGTAGCATTTTCCTCTCTGTCTTTGACATTTTCATGCTTTCTTGATCCCCAGATGCCAGAAGACTGCATTGTATCCCAGGACTGGTCTCCTCATCTCAGCATGAAAAGTCAGACACATGCAGTCTGTTGGTAGATAAGGATTGTGCCTTTTTGCCAAATCCCCATTCTGGGAGGTCACATTCAGTCCTGTGGCCATTGCAACCCCCATTTTGGGGTATGGTTCCCGTTACATGAGTTTCTCCTGTCTAGACACGACTGTAATATTTAAGTCAATTCTGTGTAAGTGGTCCCCACTCCCTCAGTGACCCAGATGTCTTGGTATCACCTTATCACTCTCTACTGATCTGCTGCCATTTGCATCACTTGCCAATTTTATCTTCATCGATTCCCAGAGCACAGCTGAAAGCAACAAACAATTCTGGGTATAGTCTTGTTCCTTATGTCACCTCACTAGAGCTGTTCTTGTTTAGGGCTCGTTTCCCCTGACTGGGTATCTATCAGGTAGGCAGTTCTTAATCTGTTTAGTTCATGCTTTATTGATACTATATAGTACAAATTTTTTAAAACGAAATGTCATTTGATACTAAGTCAAAAGTGCTCTGAAGATCTAAGCCTATTACGTCTGGACAGTTCCCTTTATCAATCAAATTTGTAATCTCATCACAGAATGAAATCAAGTTTATTTGACAAGGCACATTTTCCATAAAAAATGATTGATTTGCCTTGCTGTATTCCTTTCTCTAATTCTTCAGCTAATGGAACCTGTACGGAGATTTCTTCAACATTGTCCTGGATTGAAGTTATATATCCCTTTCACTCTGCTTGTGTTTTTACAACACTGGTAAGACGTTACTACACTCCGAGACTTCTGGGTGGGCTGTACTGCTCTGGGAAGACAGAAGAAGTATTCTCAGAAACCAGACTCCCAGCTGTGCCCCAGAGCAGAGGAGCAAGGGATCCCATGGGAAGCAGTTTCAAGGGCAAAGGAGCTTAGAAAGGAGTTTTGGAGGACAGCTCTTCCAAATGCAAGAATGTGCCATCTTAATGACTCACAGGATACCTCCCACCAAGACACCAGGAATCAGGATGCAGTGCAGGAAATGCTCTTTCTCTGCATTCCCTAATGAGTCCCATATCGTTAGGCAGTAACCACCCTTATGAGTCCTAGACATCATTGTCCCCCGGCCCATGAGGCCATGGCTTTCTTGCAACAGCCCTGGGAGGTACTGGGGTAGGATATCATTCAATATCCATTATCTGTCGTTCTTGCTCTGTGAACTGAAAGCAAGATTTTTGTCAAGTAACCTACAAACTGAGACTCAGAAAGACAAACAGATGCATGAGGAAACTGCCTTAGCTAGGCAGAGGAATCATGGTCTGATCTGTTTCACGCTCACCAAAACCAGAAAGGAACAGAACTGAAACCAGTTAGGTTTTTTGTGGGAGATGTGCTTTTATAGCATTGAGAACCTTGGGGCTTTGAGCTGGGATAGGGATGATGGGTGGCTAGTGCAGCGCAGACAATGCATGTGGCAACTCATTATAGCTGTCCCTAGTCACCTGAATTTGGTGAACTAGAAAAATCCAGATGAAGCTGCTCATTTTAACGGCAACTGAGGCATTAAATACAGTTTCTTGCCATCTTTACCTTTTTTACTGGTTCAGAATAAAGCTGAGCCCAACACATTAGCAGTGACACTGGGAAGCAAACCTTAAGGAGACTTTGTAAGAGCTGTCAATAAATTAGCTTTTGTAATGCCTTAGAGGTAATCTGCTTCCTCCCTGCCTGCTAGGTAATAAAATAGCAAAGGGAAGATGACAGCACGTTCAAAAATCATACCCTGATCAGTGCAGACTGTCCACCTGTCTGATGCAAGACAGCTTTGATAAGAAGTATAGGGAGGTGTGGTGACTTTACATACCCCTCTGTTACTCTGTAGACTTCATTAAGTTTACCTGTGACCATGTTTTTTTCCCCATCTTTCCCTGTAAACCCCTGGTGAACCTGACCTGTTCTAATGGGCTGCTTTGTCCACTTGTGATTTTCTCCTTTTGGGTTACTGCCCAAGCTACATAAAAAGTGGATGTCAGGATAATGCCTCCCAGGACTGAGCAGAGGGGTTTTCTTCTTCGTTGTACTGCTAGTTTTTAAAAACATGAAGACTGATATACTTGAATGTGGCAACTCAGAGACTGATGCTATGCACAACTTCTGCAGTGGAGCAGCTCCTCACATTCCCTATTGTCACTGCCTGCATTCCCCTGCACCAGATGTGTGGCTGCAGTGCAGGTAGTTATGTTCATGTTTTAAGCAGGGGAGGGGAAAAGATGCTGTGGGGGAAATGCATGCAGGAGACTGACTAGGGACAGCTGTCTTCCATAGAAAAACTTTATACTCCTGTGTTGATTTTTTTTCAGCTTTTTTTTTTCCCTCTCCCCAGAAGAGGTCAGTTTTCACGCATCTAATTTAATGGAATGGTCTTGTATGTTATAACCCTTTCTCATTGCCAGTGGGCTACCAGATATACAGATTAGGGAAGGAGTAAGGCTCAGAGCAGAGGGGACATTAGAGGGCAGCATCTTGCAGCAGTGCTAGTCTGGAAACTGCAACTGGTGTTGATGCTGGACTCAAATGATTTTGCTATTCAACTTCATGTGTGGCTTGATCAGGTGGGCTGGGTCAGACCCGAATGCTGAGGTCTAGCCGTCTTATAGAGGTAGAAACACATCAGATGGAGAGGGTTTGCCTCCTACAGGTGGCCTTGGCCATTCTACCAAGGAGGAACGAGAGGATTTTGTTCCACACAGGTGCCTTCTCACAGATGAGGAGTGATGAGCAGCTTATCTTGCATCAGCCAGTTGGATGTGGTGTGATAGAAGTCAGTGCAGAGTCTTTTCCAGTTAGACTTATTCAGCAAAAAGGAGATGTCACAAGAAGCTGAGGAGCAGAAAAGCTTCCCACAGGCTGTAGGGAAAGGCTGGAAGCAAGAAAAGACACCTGGCTGCAGAAGATGCCCTGTCTGCAGGGTGAGACATAACCTGACTGTGACAGATTGCTCTCCACCTCTGATGAACATGGTCGAAATTATGGTCAAGCAGTTTACACTGATGATGCTGAGCTCAGTTTTTAATGACCTGTATTTCATAACTTGGGCAGCAGCCACAAATAACAGAGCTACAGGACGCATGACAGGATAACATGACACCGAGATCAGCTGAAATTGAGGCAGCTGTCCCCGAGGGACATATGTGTTCCCCTCCCTTGGGAACTGCAGTGCCATGGTTTGAGGCTGATGACTCAGCTCAGGACTTTAAAACCCATTTTCATTCTTGTTTGTGAATATTACTGGAAATTGCAGGTCAGCAGTGGCTCCAGCCAGTTAACTCTGTCAAGTACCCATCTACATCCAGGTTTCTTCCCTGGCCCTAGCTTGTTATCTCTCCCTGAGCAGAAATATGCCCTGTGGGAAGAGCAGAGCTGGAAGGAGTAGAACAGAATTTTGGGGAGTAACAATTCTGAAACCACCTGCCTGCAACCTAGGAAGTCCTGTTTATACACTTTTTGGACATAGTAACTGCAACTTTCACCACCTTTCCCAAATTAATTTAGGAAACAGAGCTGCAGGTGAATTAAAATTCCTTGACTGACCTTTTTTTTATGCTCTCTCCAAATCATTAGTAATCCCTGCTGTTAAATGCTTCATGCCTCTCTTCAGACAGCCTTGGTTGCCAAATGCATCAGAGCTGGGTGCCATTACCACAGAGGATGCAGCTTTTCCCTTGAATCCTCAGGCAGTGCAGCGAGGCTTGTAGCAGCCACGCTCTGTTTTATATTGATATCCACATCTATACAGATAGCCAGATGTCTATAGTATTTATAGGACATCTACCACCATGTGTGAGCAAATCTGGAGACTGTCCTTTCTTCTCCATCTTCTCCCTGCACTCCTCATCATCCACAGCTCTTATTCACTGTAGCTAATGTCTTCTTTCTTACATGTTTTGTCTGCTTTAATAACTGACACAGGTCTGCTCCTTGCTGTGTCCACATATAGCAGCTGTCAGAACTAGAGTGAAGACTGGTGGGATTCCTCCTACCTGTGTTATCAAAGATATTCCAACCATCTCACCTGGTGCCTGAGCCCACTCCGTTTGGCCCTTGTCTTCTGCAGCAAGTCTTCTGCCTACTAAACACAATGACAGCGCCAAGCACTCAGATCCTGGTGGGTGCTTCTGTCCACACTGCTGTCTATTGATCTAAGATACCAGACAGTGTTGCAGATTTTCATGCAGTTTGAAATTTTGCAACAAAAACTAGGTGAACTGTACTATTCCAGGTATCTAAACCTTGAAGATTTATCTAATACTGAGGACAGGATTACTTGGCAGCTCCAAGGTTGGAGAAAGCTGGGTGGAAGTTAGGAAAATATATTATTTTGGCAGATTTTGAGAAGTATAACCTTCGGGCACAATAGAACACTATGTAGATGACAGAGAAGAAATAGATAAGGATGAAAAAACTTATATTTTTATTTTTTTTTTATTTAAAGGGTCCTTAGAAGGCAACTTGACCGTTCCTTTGTCATACTCCGCTTATTTTATTTGGCATCTGCTGTCCATTCATCTTCACTTCAAGCTTTATCCTCAATAACTTCATTTCCCTGTGTATTTATCTTTTTTTTTTACATTTAAGAAACAAAGCATGACAGACTCAAGATAAAACAGACCCTCCTTGTCTCATGAACATTTTCAGCCACAGATTCTGGAAAACATGAGTTCTTAATACTTTTTTAGCATTTAAAAATAAAATAACCTACCAAGGGAGAGCAATTTGTAACTTGCAATTAAGTTAGAAAATTAAAAGCCACTTTTTGGATTACATTTTCAACTAGTTTAAACTGTTCCATCAGAGTCATATGATAATTAACAGGAGCTGAAAACCTGTTTATGCATAAAACCATATAATGCTGATCGCTGAAGTTTTAGACTTACTGTTTCATTAGCTAAAAACACATGCATATATATGTGTACATATATACACAGAAAATGTGACTATTTCAAGAGAAAAAGTTAATGTCTCTGTAGTGCTATCATATTCTAACAAAACTTATGTACCCCAGGAGTTAAGAAGATTGACTCCTATGACTGGAGTTTTACAAAATACTGTTTGGGATGAGTAGCCCATTGTCTTAAAGACTAAAATAACTTAGCACAGTGTTCAAAAATGAACATTTCAAAGTCCTCTGCAAGTGTGGGCTTTTTTAGCTTTGGAATTTGCAGCATTCAGGATATAAGGATGCTCAGAAGCTCCCTGCAGTTTCCCACACAGAGCTGATGGCTGAAGATTTAGACAGCTCTTCTGATACTAGATAGTTTACTTAAAACTCCTAGAGTCCCATTATTACATGGCCATCTTAGGCTTCCTTGCCTGTTTGTTTGTTTATCCTAATTATTGATACCTTGGGTTCTTAAGAGAGCATATCCAAACCCACTGGCAAAATATTTATTTCTGTTAGATTGGTACGTTTTGTTCACCCAAATAAGTTTCTCCTCACCTTTGTCTCACAGGAGGCAAGGCACAGTAAATGGAGTCTGCATGTCCTCCATCCTGAAGCCAATGACAGATGGCAGCAATGGATCCCTTTCTGAATTGCTGTGCTTGAATGGCTCATGGAACCCAAGAACAACAGGAGAAACCCAAGCCATGAGCTGTCTGGATGAGTGGGACAGATACTGTTCAGCGGCAAACAGCTTTCCAGATAAGTGGAAACTGCTTGGGGAATACTCTGTTTTCCCAACAGACGGATCAATTTTTAAATTTATTTTTATATATATATTTTTTTGGGGGGGGTCCGAGGGATTAAAAACTTGTTATTAAAAAACCCCAAAACCTGAAAAGCAAAGAAAACTATTTTTGCGAACAGTCTGTCCTATGGGTTTCATGATTTGAGTGTTTGCCTATCCAAACTCCATGGTGGTGCACTCAAAGCACTCTTGTTGATGCAACCCACATGAGCAACAGTGGAAAAAATCAAAGTAACAAACCACAAGAGAGAAAAAAAAGAATTCTGAAGAAGGGAGTAAGGTATAGAACGAGGCACGAGATGCTGATGTTTCAGATCCTGCCTGAATCTGAGTGCTTGAAATTCATAAGGATTCAGCTGACACTTTACAAACAAAAGTACATTTCCATTCACTCAATTTTTGAGTTCTCCAGAGGTAAAAAAATGTTGCAAACAGACAGTTCTTGGTATTACTTCTATTGTATGTGGTGAATGTATACTGCACTCCCACACTTGTGCAGAAAAATTGAACATTCAAAGAAGAATCCAGTTATACATTTCAGATATATCTTCTGCTCGGTTCAATATATTCATTACCTTGTATTGTTCCATAGCCTCTTTCATCAATGCACATGAACAATGTACAATAAAAGTAAATTGATATTCATATGGTTATGCAGATTTGATAACTCCCTAAGCAAACAGTTGCTGGAAATCCTTTGGAAGGGGTGAGTTTCACCATTTCTCAGCAGACTGTGCACAGATGGGGCCAGAGTATCACAAAGTATCTGCTCCATTCCCATGAGAAGCTGGGAATCTGCTTTAGCGGTCTGTGACTTGTGGGTTTGGGTCCAAAAAGAGTGTGCTTAGAAAGGGAACCACTGGACTGTCCCATTCACCTGTGGGTGATGGCTGCTTGGCCAGCTTGCCCCATGCGTGGGTTTCAACGCAAATCCAAGAAGAGCAGCGGTTCTCAAGGTGTTATTGCAGGCTACCTGCAAACCAGTGTTCAAGAGACTCCCACTCACACCCTCATCTGTTCAGCATTTTGATGCCACCAAACCAGCCTGAGCTCCTCGCCCAGGCAAGCAACACTGCTGGGAAATTTCTTATAGCCATCAGCTTTGGCTGCTGTGATGAACCTGAGCAAGGATGGAACACCTACGTCTCAGGGGACCTCAGTTTTGGTGGTTTCCTGGAGAAAAGATGATTTTCAGGAGAGATTTATTGCTTATAAGGAAGAGTGTCTGCCTGGAGTTTGGTAATCAAAAACTTTTGCAAAAAGATACCTGGTCTGAATGACCACCAAAATAGCATGGAAGTGAATCACATGTGAGGAATTCTGGGAAAAGACTGCTGCCTCTGCCCAGTTTTGGTTGGGAGGTGTACGCAAGATTTGTCGGGTGCCGTGTGTTTGGCCCCAGCTCCACTTTGACTGCATGGCAGGTCGTCATGTGGTAACTTCTGGTAGACTGCTGATAGGGGTGAGACAGAAAGCTGTTGGATGCTGCCTTTGTTTACTGACAATATGTCCCAGAAAGTGGGACCTCCGATGGAATAGAACCCCCCCTTCTCCTTCATTTATTTCCCTCCCCCTAAACTATGAATTCTGTTGAAATTAGGAGGCATCTGAGCGAAGTAGGAAAATAAATAAATAGTTTTACTAAAAAACGGAGAACAAAACAAACAAACAAACCATAGCAGAAAAAATGTCACCTAAAAACTCTCTCGGTTCTATGCCGCCCAACGCAGTCCCCACGGAGTTCCTGTGCAGAGCCGAGGGGCAGTATTGGGTGCAGCGTGGTGGCAGGGGCTGTGACAGTGGCGGTGGGCGGGTGGGCCTCCAAGGCGGTGTCCAGCGGTGGCTGCCACGAGCAGCGAGGAGACGGCCCGGGGTGAGCAGCAAGGAGGTGGCGCAGCTGTCACCAGTCACAGTGCACCAAAGGTGAAAGGGGCATTCCCGGATTCCTTCCAACACGGCTGCCATGGTGAACGGGAGAGCCCCTGCCCAGCATGTGATCCATGAAGCTGGAGTGTGGGGGAGCTCCAAGGGCATCGTGGCTGGTGACTCCCTCCAAGTTGACGCCCCAGGAACCAGAAAACGAGTTCCAGTAGTGCCAGGAAGTTTTATTTCCCTAAACTGTCGTGGTACTTCCCATTGGGACCTCCTCATCCCTCCCCGCCCTGCACATAGAGAGGAGGGAGGCGTCCCCCACGCCCTCCAAAACCACATTATGATACAAAAAAATTCAACAAGAACAAAAAAACCTTCATCATTTAGCTAAACTCTAACAGATGCATATTTGGCTTTTCTCAAGTCTAAGCAGTGGGAGAAAACTGTAAGCCAGAAGAGCCTGGGAGTACCTGCTCTTGAGTTTCTGCATAATGTTTTCCCACAACAAGCATATCATTACACTTGTCTCACCCCTGATTCAGTATTCAGGACCCACCTTTGCCCCAAGCATCACTGAGTGGACAGGCAGCCTTGTGCCAAGGGCTCCCACAGAAACCAGATGGCTCAGGACTTTAGCAAACTTGGGCCACTTCTGCCAGGTAACTTATAATCAGAAGCATATATATCCAATACCATTTCAGGTTTGCTGGGATCAAAATAAGCCAAAAATAATTTCTAGAGGAGTTGGAAGCCAGTTTTAATTTAAAAATCTTCTTTCACAGCAAGACATGTCAAAACAGACAACACAATTACCAGCTCATAGTTGAAACCAAATGTTGCATCTAATATGAATTTTTTTCTCCATTGTTTTCATCCACTGGATGATATGAGATCAGAAAGGAATTTCTTTCAAAATAGAACATTTATCTTCCTCCGTCCTTATTCTTTTTCACCAGTGATTTGAGTTTATGAGTTTCTTTAGTGCTGTGTCACTGTAGTAAGGACTATAAGAGGGACTCTTACGGTACAAGATGATGGAGGAGATCATCAGGCTGGAGAAGCCCAGTAGACTTTTGTATATCAGTTGATAAGACACAGACCCCGACGCTTCTCACGTTTTTTTCTCTCCCTGCTGAAGTGTTCCAGCTTAAAAGCACATGAGAAAATTTAGCTTCCTTGAGGCTTCTTGCTTTCTGACATGTGAGAGGCCATGAAGGCTTGCATTTCTACTTATAGCAAAAGGCCCAGCTATTGTTTACGTCACAGTTGACACAGACGTGATTCTTCATAGACCCTGTAGTTAAACTATTTGATGCTAGACACTGTAGAACTTAAATGGTGTTCAATCACAGCTTCTCTTGTTAAAAATCCTTCCAGAAATAATTCTTCTTAAAGGTAACCACACCTGTGAACTGTGAGCCCTATGCTTTCAACTGCGAGCCCCTCCACCTGATTTGGGAGAATTGACCACCTCTCACTGCACAACAGCATGGAGAAAGAAGCTTTTTTCACCTCCAAGCTTGGGAGATCATACAACTGAAAGTAGAAAATGTTTTTTTTCAAATGTGAATGTTTTAATTTATGCATCTGATTGATATTATGCAGTAATTAAATTATATTCCCATGGTGCCTCTAACAACAGGGTTGTAGTAATACAAATCATTAGTAATTAACTCTAATCAGATCAGTTAGCAAACGGCAAATTCCAGAAGAATTAGCTGGCCAACAGTGTCTGAGGTGAGGAAAGCCAAGGAGGAATGAAGAAAAGCTAATTTGTGCTGGGGTGAAATGAAAATAACAGGAAATGGTTTTTAAAGAGAACTCCCCTGCCAAAGTAAACAAGAATGCAATCTTAAAAGATGCTCTGGGACATAGTCATCAGCCTGCAGCTCAGTTCTGGGAAGATACTCCACTTTGACATGTCACACCCTGCCCTGAGTCCCTACCGATGCTCATGCCTCTTATTATGTTCTGATGCAGAACTAAATAAAAGGTCAGTACAACAGCACCCACAGGATGCCTTCAGCCTAGGAATGTTCCTAAGCTGTCTCCGAACTGAAAATTGCTTGAAGATAACAAGTGATCATGGCACTTCACTGCACTCCCTCAGAGTGCCAATGGCACTTTGGTGTGGGAATTTGGGAATGGTTTCCCAACCAGTTGCTCCCACTCATCTCCAGGTAACTGCAATGCTGCAAAGACAACTTTGAGCTGCAGAAATGTCTGGAATAGGAAGACCCAGGCATCAAAAGCAGTTTGAAAATGCATCTGGGCATGGGACTCAGGAAAGACAGCGTGGGTCATAGGAAATGAGAGTAAGTATCTTGATGGTGCTGCAGACTTGTCTCCCAAGGCTTCCTCTCTAGCCATCAGAGAATCACAGCCAACATATAATTCAGAGTAATTCCAAGCATTAATCTCTTGCTCTGAATTTCCCTTTGGAGGCACTGATTTCTTTCTGTTAACTACTCAGGAGTCAGAAGAGACTAGGCCTCCTGCCCCAGTAGTCCCTGAATAAGTCCAAGAGGAGTTCAATGTTCTGCTGCAGTACAGGTCCTAGAGATACAGGCTCTGTATCTATCTTCAACTCAGCTCTAAGGATGATGTACTAGCACCTGAGCAACATGAGAGCTTAGCAAATCTTTGCAAAAATTTACAGTTTAGGGTTTGGTGAGATCCCAAAGGCAGAAAAAAGGCCGCTGCCTGTTCCAGAGCTGGATCAGCTGAGGGCATTGTGTCTAACCTTCAAAAGAAGTTTGATGTAAGGACTGGATGGGAGCCAAGGGCTTGGGCAGCATGGGCTGCACAGTGGGAGTGTGTATCTTGGTGCCTGGAGCTTTTCTCCTAAAAGCATCGCTGTGGAGCAGCTCCACAGTGTCCTCCCCGCCATGAGGTCCCAGCTCTGTCCAGCACGAGCCCCATCTGCCAGCACTGAAATCTTTTTTCTCTGAGCTTCTGTTTTTTGCTCTAAATGTGTGGAAGCAGCCTCTGTGAAGGGAGAACAGGGAAAGAGTAGAATGGAGGAGAAAGACATAACCAAAGGATTCAGCTTAGAGCCTCCCTTTTCCTACACAGATTACTCTCAGGCCCCTGCTGGCAGAGCTAGGTCCTCCCTTTCAAACTTGGGAATTATTTAGGACAGTGGAAATGTGTGGAAGTTATATGATAGTAAAGAGGTTCTGCCATTGCACACACTGGGGAGCCTTTCCCAAGGCAGAACTAAATACTCTGGAAACATAGGCAGCAGACAACAAATCCTGGCACAAGGAGCCTTCTTGGGTCTTCCCTCACACTGTTGTTGAATGGTGTCAAGTGATGCTTCCTCAAGATGTGTTTTGTGTTGGAAGTAGCCTGATTTCCCCTTTACATCTTCCACTGACCAAGAAGCTCACCTGTTGCTCTTTCTTTCCTGACTTTCACTGCAGAAAAAAAGAGTATGTGCTTCCAAGGATAGATTATTCAATGCAGGGGGCTTAGGACAGCTGTTCTGCACAGGGCCATAGAGAATTTCTCAACAAAAAGATGAAGTATAAAAAGATCTGTGAATCGGACTTCTTGTATGATAGGTAATATTGCAATCTGAACAGTTCTTTCTAGCTCAAACCAGAAAAATACTGTGCTTTGGCAGTTCCCGCAAAAAAACACCAAACAAACAAAGTATTTTTAACAATTTCAGTTTTGATCTATCAAACAAATTCAGTTAAAAGAAAATTGAAGATGTGCTCTTGCCAGCTGGACTGCAGTTGAATCAGTATCAAATATTTTAGAGACAAATAATTTAGAAAGACCATAGCCTGTGCAGCCTCTCAAAAAGGTCAGTGTGAAATATTCTGTGATTTTTATTTTCTCAATTACGAAATGTCATTGAAAGCAACATCTTCCTGCAGCCAGGCTTCCATTTTGATTAAATTGTATTTTCCAATGAAAAATGTTCTAAGCAGACATAAAATGATTGTTGCTATGTGCCAAGTGTAT
This sequence comes from Neopelma chrysocephalum, assembly GCF_003984885.1. Taxonomy (NCBI): domain Eukaryota; kingdom Metazoa; phylum Chordata; class Aves; order Passeriformes; family Pipridae; genus Neopelma; species Neopelma chrysocephalum. The sequence continues at coordinate 1,576,427 of NW_020897779.1, forward strand.
ACCAACAGGTTCCTTTCTTGGGGGGCAGCAGGAAAAGAGAGGTGTTGTAAATTGTCAGACTTGCTACAGAGTTGTTTAATTCAGTGTCAAATTGATGATGCTGGTTGAGAAAAATATGAACAGGGCCTCTCACTGATCCTGCACCTGGCTTGAGCAAGGGCTAACACTGAAATGATGTTGGGGGTGAAGGGGAGTCCTCATGTCCTGATGTTTCAGTGAGGCATAGAGGAGCACCCACACCAGCCGTTGGCCTCACTCCCACTTTACCTTGCATAACAAGGCTTGCTGTAAATCTGGTCCTTTGGGGAGATCAGGATGAGCACAAAGATCCTTTGGTGAAGGTCAGGCAGCCTTTACTGCCGCCTCAGTGGGTGGAAGAAGACCATATTGATTATTTTACCTTTTATATCAACTATAAATTCTGACCAAAAGAAACCAAGACTCCCTTTAATTCCTATTTGCATATTAACTTTCACACCCCTTAGAAAACAAATGAAAAGAGAACATGCCTTACATGTATGACCACAGTCACCAACAGCCTACTTATGACATAGAATTGACCCACCTCTTTGGGAAGGGCCAAAATTATTGTATAAAAGAAGGAGGGTTTTCACAACAAAAAAAAAGACAAGAGAAAAAAAAAGAAAGAAAATGAGGAGAGAAAAACACCTCTGCTTGCTCAGGATCAGTCAAAGGACTGTGTCTCACCTCCTCCACCGAAGGGATACCCTTAGGTAAGATTTTTTGCCTCCAACTGCATTGGAGCAGATTCAGGAATATTTTAATCTATCTATCTAATAGATCTTTGTTACTATACCTTCTGTCCCAACACATATTCACACACTGCAGTTAGTGTATTTATTACCAGCAATCCTGGACCTGCTCTCTTTTTGCTTCAGTAAACTACACTATTTGTATACCTGGAATGTGCAAGTTTTTATTGCACTCAGCCAGACCTATAGTATAAGTAAATCACACTATTTGTGAATCTCTGATCGTGAAATCTCTTATTGAACATGACCAAACTCATAGTGCTGAATTGGTAATAATCAGAAACAAATCCTGGCTGTATCTGACCCCTCAGATCTCTGAGGGCCAGCAAGGGGGGTTTATTTTGTCCCAGATTTCTATATCCTTAAATTAACAAGAGATTGCTTGGGCTTTTTTTTTTTGAGGATTCAACAAGCCAAGGCTGCTTGAAAGTTACTGGTAAGAGTTCACAGGCGAGGCCCCAGACATGGTCAAATGAACAAATTAATCATATGAAATAATAAAGGAAGGACATGTTGTATTGGGTAGACTAATTTCAATTGCTTCCCAGAATCCTACAAAAATATTAAGACATGGGAGAAGAAGATAAATTTGTGTCTAACATTTAGGGTGGGAGCAATTCTCTAAAGGTCTATTATATCATGATGGAGAGTGATTTATCAGGGTGTTTGCTGGCCCCCCAGAATGGAAAGGAGCCTTGCCACAATGCATACACCCATTGTTCTACCTGAACATGTAAAAGTTTTTCAAGCAATTTGCTAAACCGAGGACTACCTGCATCTTCATGTCTGTCTTTTTTTTTTGTGGTTAGAGAGGGTCTCCTCAGCTTTGATGTGATGAGGGAAGATGGCATAACAAGAATTTGCAGTACCCCAGTCTGCTACCAGATTCAATGCTAATCAATATTCTTAAGGCTCAGGTCATCTAATTACTTTCAGATATGATGTTTTTTCTGCAGCTTCTACTTAACTGACTGTTTTCAGAACTGCCACTGCTAGGTGTCATCTTAAAAGCTGCATACCGGAGTGTTCAATCTTCATGAAATGTTTTTGGTTATTTCACGATTCAGTTTTGTGTTTGCCATTGGGTATCAACAACATTTGTTCCTTGCATACCTGTGTCACAGGAGTTTCTGGGGGCTTCTGGAGCCAATCAACCCTAGGACTACTCCTCAGGAGCACAGGAAACTGGGACTTGGCATTCCCAACCTTCTGACTGAAATCCAACAGATCAACCCCATCTGGCTTTCCTGTGTATCACAGAGGAGCATAAATCAATAGTAGTGACAGAAAGGCCCAGAGAGTCACAGTGAATGGTGTTGCATCCAACTAGCAGATGTCACAGGTGGTGTTCTCCAGGGCTCAGTATTAAGGCCAGTCCTGTTTAATATCTTTAACTATAACCTGGATGAGGGGATGGAGTGCACCCTCAGTAAGTTCACAGATGACACCAAGTTAGGCAGGAGTGTTGATCTGCTGGAGAGTAGGAAGGATCTACAGAGGTATCTGGACAGGCTGGATCAATGATCAAGGCCAATGGTATGAGGTTTGAACTGCCAGATCCTTGGGTCACAAAAACCTCATGCAATGCTAACAGGCTGGGGGAAAAGTGGCTGGAAAGCTGCCTGGTGGAAAAGGACCTGGGGGTGCTGGCTGAACATGAGCCAGCAGTGTGCCCAGGTAGCCAAGAAGGCCAAAGGCATCCTGGTTTGTATCAGCAACAGTGTGGCCAGCAAGACCATGGAAATGACTGTTCCCTGTATTCGGCACTGGTGAGGCCACACCTCAAGTACTGTGTCTAGTTCTGGGCCCCCTCACTGCAAAAAACACATTGAGGTGCTTGAGTGAGTCCAGAAAAGGGCAATGAAGCTGGTGACAGGTCTGGAGTACAAGTCTGAAGAGGAGTGGCTGAGGGAACTGTGGGTGTTTAGCCTGGAAGACTGGAGGCTTGGGGATGACCTATTGCTCTCTACAACTACCTGAAAGGAGGTTGTGGTAAGTGGGTGTCAGTCTCTTCTCCCAAGTAACAAGTGATAGGACAAGAGGAAACAGCCACAAAAGTTCTGTGAAGGAAGGTTTAGATTGCATATTATGAAAAATTTCTTCACCGAAAGGGTTGTCAAGCACTGTAACAGGCATCTCAGGGAGGTGGTGGAGTCACCAACCCTGGAGGTATTTAAAAGATGTGTAGGTGTGGCAGTTAGGTATATGGTTTAGTGGTATACTTAGCAGTACTGGATTCAGTTGGATTCGATGATCTTAGAGGTCTTTTCCAACCTAAATGATTGTATTATTCTGTGAAAATTCATGGAATCATCTTTCCCACAGGGATACTGATAGACTCTTTCTTCAAGCATGCATGCTGGAAGATACTGAGGAAAGAGGACGATGCAGTAGTTCGCACTCAATTTCTCATCAGGGATGGACCACCTAGACAGTGGGAATGGGGTTGATTTTTCTACAGACCATTTTATTTTAACTTCTCATGTGAGATTTTTTTGTTTGAGTAGTCTAGCTCTGCTAGTCACAGCTGGGGACACTCCCAAACCTGCTTGTTGTGGCCCAAGGAGGTGACTGAGCACAATGTGTGCTTTAGAGAGCTCTGAGACCTCTGAGAGAGGCTCTTTGACTCCTCCCCCCCCATTTTTTTGCTGACTGTATTTTTAGCAGTATTTTTGCATGCGTGTATTTTTATGTCTGTAGCAATTTTATCTATGTTCTTTCTGGTGTCCAAGATGGCTCACTTCCTTGATGAGGTTGTTACTCTGTCACAGCTTTTAAGTTGCTCATAACGAAAGAAATTTAGTAAGAATACAAGCTGTTGCTTCATAAATCTCTTCCTGAAAAAAAAACCTCTAATATTTCTTATCCTGTGTATTGGCTTATTTGAGCATTTATTTATTTCCTGTGATCAGTCTTGCCTCTTGAGTATGTCTCAAATGAGTAGAAAATAATGAATATGCCAGGACTGTAGTATGTCTTATTAAAATGTAATTGATAAACCACTTCTAGGATGAAGAAATGTAGCTCTAGTTGTAAATGTGAGTCATTCACAATCCCCTGGGTGCTCAAATTGTGCTTCAGTTTTGGGGAAATTCAAAGAGCAGAGTTGCCACTTCTTCTGGGAGAGGACCTGCAAAAATGGTGTCAGCCCACATGCTTTTTGTCTTTTTGTTTTGGTTTGCACATGGAAAATTAGTTTCTGTGGGCTGTGCAGTAGGTTTGTGGAAGACAAAAGGCTGGGAAAGCAGGCGGTACACTGGAAGGCAGAGCTGCCTTTCTGAGAGACCTGGGCAGGCTGGGGAAATGGACTGATACAGACATTGGGAAAGTCAACAGAAGCAACTGTGAAGTTATACCTCTGGGGTAGAACGATCCCATCTTGTGAAGTGTGCGAGGTAGCTAACCAGCAGTCAGTACGTGACTGCAACACACAGGAGCCCTGGGCTGTACAAGCAAAGAGTGCAGTGAGCAGTGCGAGTGGAGTGATTAGAATGATTATAGCGATACTAGTGATTATAGTCTCCTCTACTTGGGACTGATGAGATCCCACCCAGTCTGGGTCTCCCCACTGCAAGAGAGAGAGGAACAAACTGAAGTGTGTCCAGTGGAGGTCACCAAGTTAGTCGTAGGCCTGAAGCACAGAGCATTGAGCAAGCAGAAGGCCAGAATGGAGATGACAGGATGACTTCAAACAGCTGGTAGACAGATTAGATGAGTTGCCAGTCCCCGAAGGCTTATCAAAACACACAGTGAAAATCCATGGACAAGCTGGACCTGCTGTCCTAGGACTGGGTCCTTTCCACTGTTAAACAGTGAGCAGCATGCTGCTAAGGGTGTGTCATGTCACTTCCATGCATGACAACCAGTTTGCCTCCTCAACGCAAGCAAAATATGCATTGGGCAAGGATGGCAGGGAGCAAAAAGCAGCAAACAGCTGACTCAAAGCACATAGCAGGAAAGTAGCAAAGCCTAGGGCTGTTGTCCATTTTTTAGGTGATTATTTATCAGTTATTTTTAGTGTTGAAATCCATTGCAGCATTCTCCTTGATGGAGAACAAGTTAGCTGATTTCCCTTTCTCTTTCAGTGTTTCAAAGATACATACGTGTGAGATATGGATATGTACATGTACATTTACCTGTATATATGTATGCACATGTATGTGTACATATATAGCACTAAGAAACAGCATCATTCTGAAAGACGGGGGACACCTCTGAGTATTCTTGAAGGACAAACTGAATCTGAGAGGTTTGCAAATGCCCGACCTTGTTTTGGAAAGGGAGGGCTACTGTAACCCATCTGGTACATCCTTCAGATGCTTTGCCTTCGCACAAGCATAGTCTGTTACTTGTCAGGAAAGTCTATAGAGGGAGGGTTTTGACCACAATAAAAGAATCCACCATAACAGTTATCAGCCAAAAGAAGATGGCTTTCTCCCCAGGCACAAGGTACTCTGACTGTGTGTAATCATAGATTATAGTAAATTACAGATTCTCTCCTACCTCCCACCCCATAAAATCTATCTCACAGAGCCTTTCCCACACCTCAGATTCCTTGCACTGACAGCTAGACCCTGAAATGGCTAGAGCAGCCTGTTATAAGTACACTTGGACATGCCCAAAGAAGGAAATGTGATGGCACGAAGAAGTAGCACCTACCTTCTGACAATGGTATGTAGTGGGATCACCAGAGCTGCCTCATGTTCAGTAAATAGAAACATATGTTGTGCTCACCATACCACCATAAACTGCAACAGTGTTGGCAGGTCCTGCTTTCATTCATTCGGCACAGCTGTGATCTGTGATCCTGGTGCCTGCAACACTGAGTTGCGTGCCATGATGTCTGAAGCAAAATCACTGTTCTGTGCAGCACAGACTGCATCTTGCCCTGAAGAAACGATGCACATAACAAGGTCTCTAAGGCACAGGCCTTCTACAAATACTCACCCCGTGGTCTTGCATTGCTAACAGGCAAGTGTAAACAACTCTGAGATGAATGAAGCCTGTTCTCCTCCAGACTGTGTATTGCGGCCTGTTGTGCGCTCTGATTGAAGCTCCACCTCTGGTTGGGGATTTTAGCAGCCTCTGTGTCTTTGATGTCTGATACAGAGTGTACTCTCTCTTTGCGCCATTTTTCTGGGAGCAGTGATTTGATACAACTCTTCTGTTGCACTGCTTCTTACAGTGAAGTTTATAGGCACTTAATTGCATTAAGTTGTTGGCTGACTGTGAATTTCCTTTGCAGCTCACCAGGTGGCATTCCCCAAACTGTGAAGGGTGTGTGTCAGCCAACCCAGAGAAGGTAGTTGCTGCTCCCACTGCTGTTTCAGCCTTGGTGAACCATGATGTTCCCAAGCTATGCCTGAGCATATGTCTCTTGTTGCCTCAGCAGGGAGCTCTTACAAACTAACTTTATGGTAGGTGTTGCATAGAAGATAGGACAAATTCATTTCAGACTGACAGACCAATAAAAAAAGCTCAGGGCTAGGAAAATTCCCAAATGAAGATACAAAGAATCAATGGAGGTATCAGGGAGTTATGAAATCCTGTCAGATGGCAGATGTAATGTCTAATTAGTCTCTGACCCAGCACATTATTTGCTATCTCTCTGTTCCCTTGAGCTCTGAGACTTTCACAAAAAGGGCTCTTTTTTTCTTCCCTCTCTGTGATTCTCTAGAACTCCCCATGCATCTTTTGAGGTTAATTCCCAATGGCATCCTACATTATACAATTAAGTTGGAGCCTTTGGTCCCTGGACTTTACAATTTGGTATTTTTCCTTGTAGTAAATCTTAACTATCACTACAACTTGTCATCTGGTTAAAGATGCCAGTGCCATTTCTTTAACACCTCCTAATTGAGCCAATATGGCATAAAAGTCTTACTTCAGAAAGGGCAATAATGAGGCAACTGTAGTGTTTGGGAGACTGGTTTCTCTCCTCTCTTTCTGGGATGACAGAGCTCTATTGTAAACTAAACAGGATCTCCCTGTATCCAAACACAGAAGGGCAGAACACGGTGCTACCTAAAAAATTACGTTTGTTGGAAATAAAGTTGCCATTAAGCAGAGAGAGAGTACAGAAGGAGCAGTGGCTTCTGAATAACAGGTAACTTTAGGGGCAAGTTCAAGCTGAACTGAATGACAGGTATGTTAACTCAGTTTCAAAAAACTGCTTTGAAAAAGGAAAGTACTCAGAGCAATTCTCTTGGTGTCTCTCTACAGATAAGTAAGACTTCAAGGATCTATATCTACCTGTCTGTACTTCCTCCTTACTTCTTCCTATTCATCATTCACAGCAGATGTAGGATCCTTGTCTCTCCTCCGTGGTCTCACAACCCTTCCCCTCCGAAATGAGGGATTTCAAACAGAGAATAACTATCAGCGACAAGCAGCCAACAAAGAATAATGTTTGTCCGTGCTGTGTTCGAGTGCTTTCTTAGCTCAACAATTTCATAGCTGTCTTGAATGGTGTGGCTCTAAATAGCAGGACTAATTGCTATAACAAGTTATGAAGATATTCCTCTATCTGACTAATTTTCCAGTTCATACAGATTTGTGCATTGTGGCATCACTCAGAAATAAAAACATCATCTGGACAAGGCAGATACATATATATACTGGTCTTTCTGCAAAATTTGCCTGAATATACAATAGGAAGTTCATGCCAAATTTATTATGGCTGGGGGAAGAACAGTGGGACCTGCTCTGACACAGAGCATATATGGAAAGATAACATGACAGATTTTTTTTCATATATCTGAACCAGTGGACTGTTTGTCAGCCCATAGCCTGTGGTGGTTTGGAGCTGGTACTCAGAAACCAAAGCTGGTGGTGTAGTTTCAGCTGCAGTGTGGGTCACACAGCTGTTTTCTGTGAATAAGAAGACACAAATCTCACATCTCTACCAAGTCTTAGAGCTTAAACAATCTTGATTTTGATTTCATTTACACAAAGACCCTCCTCCCTTCTGCTGCTGAAAAAGGCTAGGTATCTCCCTATGTATGTTTAAAAAGCTATTTCCTGAATTTGCCAACTTATGGTTTTCATAAACATCGAAGTCATAGACAGCCCAAGGCATCGCTTTTACCTTTGGTTCTTGCTGTTCCTCTTGCTCTCGCATATCTTTTGAGAGCCCTTACCATGTTTCTCTCTGCTCTTTCTACCTGGACAGGACTTTACACATCTCTCAAGTTGATGCACAAAGAAACATTGGTATGCAATAGCAAAATTTATGTCCACAGATGTCATTTTCCAGGGGCATCCCTGAAGACAGTGAGATATATAGCACACCCAAAATTGGGTTGAGCCTCTCTCTCTTCAGAGAGGCCACATACACATGCAACCCTGAAAGTATTTGATGTTCCTTGTGTGTGTGTGAATGTGCACATTCTTTGTAAGGTCATCTGCTCTGCTCCTCCAGCTCTGTGAGGATCAAGCCCGTCTCTGCCACGATGGTCCCACAGTGTGCTGACCTGAGACAGCCCAGAAAACACCACAAAGATACAAGAGAATTTGTTTCAGGTGCTCAGGTAAAGGAAACATAGATCCCAAAGTCTGTCTCTGCAACAGGGTGCTTCAATGTCTCAGATAAGTGATAGTTTATAGCTGCCTCCTTGGTCTGCTCTGTTGAAGTGATGTGAACAGCGTTTTGAGAACCAATGTTTAGAAAGGCAGCAGCTAAAATGCTGCATCAGCTCCTCATAACCCACTGTAGACTGAGCAGAAGATACTCCTGGCAGGAAGGAAATCCTCCAGGCAAATGCATCTTCCTACGAGATGTGAGACAGCATGAGCTCACTGCATGTGGTCCTTTGCATGTGGTCTTTCTTGCTCCTCTGCAAGGACCATGCGAGAAGGACCACATGGGGTACACTGCTGCTGTCTCAGTGAGAGCAACTACGCCTGCTCAAAGGCTGTTCCTTTGTTTCAGCCATATCGCATTGCATTTGGCAATTCCAAAGCCTGAGCTGAGTAAACTCCAAGTCAAATGCTTCCTCTGCAGTATCTCCTTCAAATTACTCCTTCCTTCACCAGAACCTTCTTGACACTGAGAAGCAAACCTGTTGCACCCAGCTTCAAGAAGTACTTGCTCAGCAGAAGCTCAGACTGTACCACTGTCGTCAGTGACACTTTCTAGTCTTTGTGCCATAGATTTAGAGCACTTGGATCTTCAGAGGATTGTATCTGTTCTGCCAGCCAGATATGCTGCAGCAGGCCATGCCAACATCACTTATCTTAGCAAGACACAGGTCCCTCTTCAGCTCCTCACTGACCCACAGTCCTGAGAAAATAACCATGCTGCAGATAATCAGCAAACTGGACACATACTAAGGCACGAAAGCTATCCATGGGAGCTTCATCCCCACTGCAGTAAGGCCCAGGTCCATCTTCTCAGGATGCAAGCCCCCTTTAGCTTTTACTTCTCAGGTCAATATTCAGCCTGCACCATCATCATCAAAAATCATAAGGCAGACTCTTCAACCACAAGATGGGTTTAAAAATGACATTGTTAATATTTTTGGGCTTGTATCTGTATTTGCTAATTTTTTTTAACTCCAGGTTAAAAGCAGATCAAGACTAGGAAATATTAGCTCCTTTTCTTTCAAATGAATGATCTGAGGTTTTCTTAGTTCATGTGCTCCAAAGTTCAGCCTTTGAGAGAAAGACTGAATTTCCCATAAATCATGCATAATACATATGCATAAGGGAAGAGCATTTCACACACGGCAATCCACTTCCTTGGTTGTGTGGCTTTTTTTGTGCTGACCTGTGTGTCAAGGACAAAGCACAGGAACCTGTGGTGAAGGCCAAGTTCTAATAGAAATGTGTTCCCTTGCCCAAATTATGAGACAGCCATAACAATACTGCTAGGAGTGCAGTTAAAGGTGATGTGCCCCATACTGCTGCTACTCTACATTTTCCCACCAGTGTTTGTGCTTATTTTAGATGGAAAATTAATGGGAATGTACCCAGATGGTAAACTCTTCATTTAAGTTAAATAAATAATTACTATTTTCAGTCCTTGTCGTTTGTCGGATAAGGGCATTCCTGGTCTCAGACAAGGCTTTCTCTCATTGCCCATTGGGGAAAATATGGAGTGGGGACTGTAACTTGCCCTCTCACTACTCCCTTGCTTCAAAGGGAGGAGTTTTCCATGGCACTTGCTAGAAACAAAGATAGAAGGGGACGAGCCAGAGAATTGACTCCACCATAATAGGGCAATGCAGCCAAAAACTGCATCTGCTGGGACCTCAGCTTTACCAGTGGCTGAAGATGGATGAAGATGACTATGAGTACACTGCCACTCTCCAGGCTTAGCTCTGAAGCCCAACAATTTGCCACCCAGTGAGCATGGCATCCATGCCCATGGCAAGGGGTTGGAACTAAGTGATCTTTAAGATCCCTTCCAACTCAAATCATTCAATGGTTCTTTGAATTCAATTCAAAAGAAGAACTGTCAGTGACAGCAACAGGTTTTTGGGTCCAGGTACAGTATGAGTTGGTCCATATGAGTACAGAATCACAGAATCAACTAGGTTGGAAAAGACCTCTGAGATCATTAGGTCCAACCTATGACCTAACACCACCATGTCAACTAGACCATGGCACTAAGTGCCACATCCAGTCTTTTCTTGAACACCTCCAGGGACAGTGACTCCACTACCTTCCTGGTCTGCCCATTCCACTGTCCAGTCACTCTTTCTGTGAAGAACTTTTTTCTAATGTCTAACCTAAACCTCCCCTGGGCACAGCTTAAGACTGTGTCCTCTTGTCCTATTGTTGGTTGCATGGGAAAAGAGACTGATACCCACCTGGCTACAACCTCCTTTCAGGTAGTTGTACAGAGTACCTCTCCAGCTAGCTGAACTTGGGGTACTAGGACAAGTTTCACTCTTGTCTAATGCTTCACATCTGCCCAAAGTAAGTGTCACACAGAGCAACAGTAGCTGTATTTCATGTGTTTTAATAAACTACCAGAAAAATATGTTTGGATGTGTTTGTTCTCCTCCCACTTAAACTAAAATAGGTCAAATTAAAACCAAAATAATACCAACCTCAAAACAGGAGAAAAAAACCTGTCCCAGAGCAAAGATGACACACAATACTGAATTGCAGAAAAAGGTCTTTGATGAAATTCATGGGTAAAGAAATCATGTTTGTAAAACACAGTGAGTAATAAAATGGTTACTTTCCTCTCTGTGTATATCTGTGTAGCTACATACATATCTATGCTGATACACCCTTAGTGGGATGAAATGGTACTTCTGTAAGACAAAACAAAAGTTGATTGCGGGGAGGGAGTAAATAAGTAAATAAATATATCACTTCAGTCAGTGAAGTAAAGACAATGCTCTAATCCCCTACAATGTACCATTGCTCTGCTAACACAAGGGACAGGTTTGTCTCTCCATGGCTATGCAGTGTCCCTGGGCCACAGATGAGCTGTGAGCTCTGAATGGTCTCCTTCACTGCTCTGTGTATGAGTAGGACCTTGGAAGGATATGAAGCATTCCTTCCTCTGGTTAATTCCCATGCTTTACTATGATTTTTAATTAAAAAATTTATTAGTACTTCAGTTTACATTTTTTCCCCCAAGCTTCTTGCACTGACCACTATGCAGGTCTCCACAGTAAGGTAGAGCAACCCAAATGAGCAATATGTCACAGGAAAATGCTATTATCACAATGTGACTGGATGGAGGAATTCATTTTACAACAGATCTCATGTTCTTCAACCTTGCACTCAGTCTGTGGAGCCAAATCATGCAGTAACCTCAGCAGTTCTTTATTGAGTGGACCTGTGGGTCACACCTTAATCCAAAAACAAGGAAAGGAAAGAAATATACTTTTTATTTCCTTTTCTCCTCCTGTGGAAACCTACCCCCAAAAAGAAGAGTAGGCAATACCACTCTATGCTGAGGTGTTTGCTTCATTCTTAGGCAAATGAGTCCTGCATTCAAAACACAAAAAAAGCCATTGTCTTTCTCCTGTTGTTATAATGCTCTTTCATAGAACCAGCCACTGTCCATGCTTTCCCAGATCTCAGTGCCGTGCTTAACAAGCAAAGGACAAGCTCATGCTGGCTGCAAAGTTCAGGTCACCAAGAAGGTATTAAGAGAACAGCTCAATTTGCCAGCTGCTTGCAAAGCTGTATTGCAAAGAAGGCAAAGGCGAAACAACCCTCTCCACACCTCCCCCAGCTTCCTTCCTTTTATTTTTTCTTTTTTTTTTATTTCTTTCTTTTATTTTTCTTTCTTTTTCTCTCTTTTACTCTTTCATTCTTTCCTTCTTTCTTGTACAGGGGTTCTTGAAGAGAAGCAAGACTTGTGCATCACAAATGGTGGAACTACCCCAACCCCAGACAGCTTCCCACCCTACAATAATGCACAAGCCCGTCTCATCCTGTACCTGTCCCCAGAAGGTGGTTTGTCTCTTGATCTTTTTTGGAAAATAATGCAGTCTGATCTGCTGGGGACTTCTGCAGTTCAGGTGCCGGGAGGCTGGTTCTCTCCCCTTTCCTGAGGCTCATAAATGATTATTTTTGGAGAGATAAGCAATAAGAGCCACGGCCACCCCAACATAAATGCCAGTTCCGATTGTGATGGACAGGACAGCCAGGAAGAGTGCTCGCCGGGAGCTGGAGCTTGCATGGTGGAAGTCCCCCTTGGCTACTGCTTTGTTTGTCTGCAAGAGATATAACAATAAAAATGCAATATACTTATTTGTTTTATCTGGAAATGAAGATGTGATATTAATTTCTTGGCTGAAATATGATCCTGGGATATGAGAGTGAACTGGTTAGAAATCGGACACTTTTTTAGTCAAATGAGGTTATTTACACAATAGAATGGTGATGGAACCAATGGCATCTCAGAGGAGGGTGTCATTTTTATAGACCATGGTGTGGTATCAGCAAAGGTCATCTGTCAGGCAGTAACAGATCTGTCACCTACAAGATAGGTCTTGTAGAAGCATATGAGCTCCATAAGTTCTGAGACAGTCTTTGTTCCCTCATTAGTGAGGAATTCACAAAGCTTTAATTGTATGTCTCCATGTCCAAGTTAGAACAGCTGAGACCAGATCATCACTGTATGGGTGTAACCCAAAACTGTGTATTCTATAGCCTTCCATGCCATTTCCTAGAAACCGTTATCAATAGACCATTTATACCATCTGCCCAGAGCAGGCCTGACTCCTCAGGCTATAAACTGGGTGTTAAGAGGCCTGTGAGATAAGAGGATGCTCCTGTCCTCACATCCATTGTGGAACTCCTTGCCCTGAGGGAGGTACTGGGCATTCCTGCCTGAACTGGAGGATATATAATCTTGGGGTCTTGGGACTTTTTTAACCACTCATGGGATCCAGAGGAAGACTGCAGACCACCACTCTCAACCAGACTGCAGACCACTACTCTCAACCAGATTGCAATCACCACTTTTCAACTAGACTACAACCACCACTCTCGACCGGACTGCAATCACCACGCTTGACCAGACTGCAACAGCACTCTCACCAACAGGTTTTTCCCCTCTCCCTTTACTTTGGACTCAGGGGGCCCAAAGAACACCACTCTGTTCATGCCCCAGGGTGCTGGGTTATACATTTGGGTTTTGTGGGTTAAAACCAATTGTTTGTCTGTATAATAGTACTTATTGTATTATTTTATTAAATTGTTATTCTGACTTATAATTTCTCTTTTGAGTTGGGTTCATTTCCCCTGCTGGTTTACCTTTAAACCAGCACACTGCACAAATGCTCAATTTGCTGGAACAGTTTCTTCTTCAGTGTCATCTATTACTCTATTTTTGTCTTTTTGGTTTTTTTTTACTACCTTGCTACTCAGAGCAATTTACAGCAGCCAAATGATAACCTTCCACACTGAAAAAAAAGCTTATGGCCTTGCTGCCAATGCCTTTATTAAGAGAACCATTTTTTTGCATTCATCAAACTAATTTTTTGAGCATAATGCTTTATAAATGTTTCAGGCAGAAACAATGTCAAACAATACATATTAAAGGAGAGACAGACTAGGCTGGAGGCCGGAAGTAAAATATAATTTCAAACCAGCAAAATATAAACAAGACCAGGCTTACACCTGCTGTCATGTCCTTTAATTTAGGTGGGGAAAGCATCCTACTCACTTTGCAAAGGATGTCCAGCCAAGCCTCTCAGCATAGTGATCAAGGATTTCATGAGCTTCTTGTCTGGGACTTCTAAACACTCAAAAGAGCAGCCCTTTCCAGAAAAATTCCCGGGGCTTTGGGGATCATGGATATATTTGTTAGGGTTGCTTAAAAGGCAAGGAAAGCAGAGAAAGCTTTAGAAAGAGCTGGTCATTCAGCTCTCCTCAAAGATTGTCTTCAAGCACCTGCTGCCAATCACATCACTACTCTTGAGCAGAAAGGCTCCTTCTTACTTAACTTAGGTCAGATTTGTCTGGCTGAGGTAAATGCACAGCACTGGAGCTATTTAAGCTTTTGGATAAACCAAGGTAAACAGTTTCAACCCCCCCAAATGGAGGGAAAGTTTAAAAATTATGAACATTTAAATTTGACATTTTTAAAATGTCACATTGTTATGGAAAATTCTGCAACATTTGGGTTTACCTCTTTTAAATGAAACTTTGTAGAGTTTCAAACCAGCATTTTTTCACTTAAAATTAGACGGAAACTCAAAAGGAGAATAAAACATTAATCAAAATGTCAAATAAACTGAAAATTTGACAGTATGTCTTGCTTGCTTCAACAGAAGAGGTTGGATCTACCAAAAATGATGAGTTGAGCAACCCAAAGGGATTTGGAAAGCTGATTTGTCAAATGCTAACAGCCTTTTCCCTGATAGGATCTTCAATCTAGTGAAAAACTTGCTCACAAAGAACAAGGTTTTTTCTCCATGAGCTCTCTGAGGACAGCCTCGAGCTTCATGAAAGTATTTGACCTATTGTGAAAACCCAGCCAAAACTACATGACTTGTATTAGTCACACACTATCATGAACTTGTTGAATTTTACATCTCCTGACATTATAACACAGCATGATTTTGCGTGGGGAACAGGCCTGTGCTTTCACAGAAATTCTAGTTTCCAACAAATTATCTAAAATCAGTGTATTTTTTTCCTCTTAACCTAATGCATATTTTATGATTTAGCAAAATCAAATCCCTCCTATATGGAATTTTGACTGTAGACTGGTAAGGCACATGGGAAGGATAATCTTATATTCTTCCTTTATTCTATTCAGAAAGATTTCCATTCAGATGGAAAAGCTATCAACACAGAGACCATCCTCCATCAGTGAAAGACTAGTCTGAAAGAATTTGCTTATCACTAAGAAAATTCTTTGATGCTATTCCCTAATTAGCAAAAATATCACATACTACTCAATGTCACTATATGCAAATTACAGCATTTCTGCAGGTTCAAGCTAAATGGATCTGAAAAGACTTAGTACACAAAATGCAACTGAGGCCAAATTTAATAGTTTAGCATCTGGCAACTAATAAACAGTTTTCCTTGATTTTTTTCTTTTCAAGCAGAGATCAGGTCTTTGGTATGTCTGTTCACTTTGAGAAAGTCCCTTGGTTTTGGTACTAATCCAACTACTTATGACCCAGCCCACTTGATGCCTGACACAAAGACACTCTGTTGGGGGTTTCCACATCAGGGATGTCTGTGCTCTAGCAAAAACCATGGGACAAAAAAATGTCTTGTGTAGATCAGAGAGCTAAGTCAGACCCAGTTTCACCAGCTTTTCCTTGGTGTTGTAGAAAAGGTGAAAATAATGGTCACTAAATCTAAAAAGAAACCAGGACATCTCAATGCAGACAGTGGTCAGGCTGTTTGCTTGTCTTCATAGTGTTTCAGGCACTGTTAGCTGAAAGATAAAACTTGTCTGCTTAAAAGGACTGTCCACCTAAGCCCACAATTAAACATGTACAGAGAGTGATATCTTTTGCAGACCCCCTTGGTAATTGCTGCCAACCACAACACTGGAACCTTGGGCATCAAAACAAACTCAGTCTTCATTTTTGACGTTTTTGGTTCAAATGAGAAAGGTTTTCACCGTGGTTAAAATTCCTCAGAAATAGGAAAAAAATAATTTTAGCTAATTCAAGAAAAAAATGTATTTCAGGTAAAAATATTGAGTAAGGAAAGTACCCCACCAAATTTCAGTTAAAATTGTGGTGACATTTATGGTGTAGCTAGAATGTAAACTAGTGCAAGTGCAGTGCAGATGTGTGAGTCTTGTGTTGTCCCTCCTTTCACTAAACAGCCCTGCCCTGAATAACCACAGTGACTGTGATGGACATGCTCTCTGCTGCCTGGCTGCTACGGACATCGCAGTCTACACCAATGCCTCTCCTGAGATGACAAATCTCTGCATCCACCCAGGAGTTTCTGCTCATTTAGAGGTAGGGATGGGGTAACATGCACCACCAAGGCCCGATCCAAGCCCCTGGGGCTGATGTGCTAAATGGTACAAAGGCACTGTTTTTCCAGCCATGCATACCCAGCCAGGAAATAGATTTCTGTAAGCTTCTCTTTCCAGACTCAGCTCTGTATTCACTACAGCAATACCGGTTTTTGTTATTTCTTTGCCCTGAAAAGGAAAGCCCCAGCTATGAATACTACTGGGCTGAATACTTAGCTGGTATTAACTAACCATTCATGCTTGATTCTGAAGAGTAGTGCAGCCACCATTGGTGCAAGAATGAAGATCCAAATGCCCTACTAACAAAGGGCTTTATTCACTACAGCCTCTTCAAGCTAAGTGCCTCAATTTAAGTAATAAGGAATACAAACAGCTATTCTAATGGGCTTGAAAGTGGCTGCAAAAGTTAGTGCTCTTCCTAATCAAAACTGTATTATCTGTGGAGTTTTACTTCTATCCATTCGCTTCTTCCCTTCCCTGGTGAGACTGTGGCCTGTGACTGATAAACTGATTTATACAGTCCTTGGGTAGCAGCGGGGCCAACAGATTTGATAAACAGATCTGGGGACAAGTGCAAGACACGGGATGAATTACAAGTGGGGGATAATTCATGGCATAGCACTAGGCAAGTTTCTCCTTGCACAGCCAGAAAACAAGATACTTTTCTTGCAAAAGGTTTGTGTCCCTAAACTACCCCTGCCCATTGATTCCCCTTGGCCTGTGTACTCTGGATGCCTAGACATAACTATCAACTTGCCAGCTATGGGCACAGGCTGTGGATGAAGGCTGGGTACTACAAAGTTGAGAACAGCAAGGTTAGCTCATACCAGTCTCCAATCAATCCTCTCTTTAGAAGCTGTGGAAGTAAGTCAGGAAAGTGGGGGGGGGGAGGAGAAAAAGGGGTAAGGAGGTCTGGAAGGATTATCTTCTTTTGTTTAACTAACAAAATGAATGTCTTGTTTATAAACACTTTCAAGGAACTTCCCTGGAGTTTCAAGTTGAACTTCTGCAAAACATATTCATCATGTCTCCGGGCTCCATGTTTTACAGGCAGAGAAAAGATGAATATGGTACCTCTGAGCTGCAAGGCCAAAAAGTTCTGCTGCATCCCACAGTGATTTATATATCATACTCACAACATACCTTCACAAAAAATACACTATCTGGAAATAGAAACATCTTGAACACAATTATGAATCCTGCCTCACCTACCTAAGGCTGGAGAGTGGGACTGGCTCCATGTAGGATGAGAAGAGGGTATCCTGACCCCATTGGTCAGGTGATGAAAGGATTTCTTTTTGTTTCAGGGGAAGAAATGGCCAGCAGAGAGCAGGGATACATAGGCTTCATGCAGCCACTGGCCAAACTCTGAGTCTTAGTTCTTCAAAGAACATGCAAAAAATACCATAGAATGAGGAGCAACTCATGCAGAGGATGGTTCTGCTCCTGTACCATCTACCTTTCTTCCAGTCAAAAGCTCTGCCTACTCCTTTCAACTTGCCTAACTTGCACTTCTGCTGATCTCAAATTTCTGTGCAATATATTCCACCTTCAGGCTTACACCACCTTTATTTCCACTGATGGTAAGAAAAAGACTTCAGTCTTTGCTAAAGATACGGATGGGTAAAAAGTGAAGTTAGGATCTGACCATGAATGACAGCAGGGAGGTGCCAGTCGGCTGGAGAAAGCATGGGGCTGGCAGACACCCAGTGCAGGGGCTGGGACATGGCAGAAGATTTTTCAGTCCTGAGAAGAGCATCAAAGGTACTATGGAGTCCCATCAAACAGCTCCACTGGCAGAAATGGTGAACTAAATGACAAACTGTTCTTTGCTCTGTCAGGCATTTGCAAATTCCATTATGTCCACAGTATAACAGAAACTTCAGCATGTGGTAACTTGCCTTTCAGGCAGCAAAGAGCTCTTCTGGAGGCTTGTCTAAGTTTAATGAGACTGGAGTGTTTTGCTAAGGAGGATGAGTTATGAGGTGGACAAAACTCTTCTCTCTCAGCAATAGTAAATCCAAAATTAAGAGGTTCCAATCGAGGAAGTGTGGAAAAAGCAAGAAATAACAACCCTTTATTAAAGGATATATGTATACTGGTAAAAACAGTAACAGAACACAAAAACAACTAAGCAATAATCCTGTACCCAAAAAGTTTCCTTCAAAAAGGAGACAGTCTGATACTTCCCTGTCCTCTTGTGCGATTCTAATCACGGTTGGCAGGGGGCGCTGTTGGATCACTGGAGGAGCAGAGCCTGCAGTGCTCTGTGGTGACCTGCAGGGGGCGCTGTTGGGCTACAGCTGTTGCTGCGTGTGGGCCTCGGATCACGGGAGAAGCCGGAAAATTGAGATTTCTTTCCTCCCACTAAGGAGGGGAAGGAGAACAGGGGAAAGAAGGGCGGTTTCCTTCCCACTAAACTCATGCTGTCTGCGGCTTGCTGTGATCAGGACTCCCCCTTTTTGGTCGATGAGCACAAACTCTCCGATAAATTCTGAGCAGATTGGGGCTGGAGACAGGGCAGCATGCAGGTGAGCCGAGACCAGACAGCAGACGGATGACCAGGCCGAGAGCAAAACGGCCTCCAAGCTTTTCCAACACACCTTGCCCCCTTTAAGGCAAAAAGTGAAGTGTCCCCTGTTCATAAGGAGAGAAGGAGAAAAAACTCCTCTCCCCTCCCTGCAGTTTTGGATGGACCATTAGTCTGGAATGCAGGTCTGCCAGCTAGTTCTTTTGTGTAGTCAATCACCCCTTCCCCCTCCCCATTCAAAATCCTTCTTTTACAGCAGGACAAGGGAAAGGAAAATTTCTGCTTGGATTTTTAGAACAAGTAAATCCATAACAAGGCTGCTGTCATTTCTGCTGGGAAGATGGCCTAGAAAATGGACATGAGTCTCAAGCAGACATTCTCTGTCTGGAACTTACTGAGGAAACAGTGGGGAGCAGGTGTCACCTGAAATGCAGGCAATTCCAGAGACATAAAACTCCTTTGCTCAATGCTGGACTTAATCTCTACTGATGCTTAAGTTTATTTTCTTCTTCAAAGGAAGGCATCCAACCCAGCCTAATCTAGCCTTCAGATTGCAATGTCCAATACCAATTGCTGGATCATATTCAGTAAATTCCCACCCTTCAGTGTTGATAGGTAGAGACTAGATAACTTGCTTGGGATTTATGTCTTTCTTTCAGTGAGGGACCAACCTCAACCTAAGCATTTAGGAGATAAAAAGTATAAGATCTTCACTTATTGCTGCCTGGTAGCACTGAGATCCAGTTGGTATGGCTGATAAGGATGGTAAGAAAATAAATGCCTAACCCACATGGAACTTCCCCTGGGGCAATGCTGGCATACTATGAGAACTTGAGTAGAAGAGACAAAAAGATGTCATCAGAGTTTCATTACCACATAGAGAGGGGATAAACTGACATACGCAGTTGCTGCTGCTGCTGCTTGCTTGAGGCTCTTGTCAGATGTCTTAAGTGCTCTGCTGCATCTCAGAGGGATAAAACAAAATCCGGTGTGAAAACTTACCTCTGAAGGATTTCTTTCAACAATGAATCCTCATTCTAGTAAACAGGCTTGTGCCCTTAGTGGGCAGAGCACAGCACTGTGCAATGTGAGTGCATTGCAGCATACACTTGCTGCTTCCCATCAGTGCCCTCTCTGACCTGCCTCACCCGCTGCCTCACTATGAGCGCTCAGCAAAGCAGTGAAACAAACAACAGGTTCATCACAGTGGCAGGAGGAAAAGCCACCTGTGTGAAAGCAGTGAGAAAGGACAAGCTGGTGACCACTCTGTGTCTGTAGCAGTCACTTCAGGTCCCTCTGTAGTTTAACCTAACATTTCTTCATCCAGCCCTTCAAGTGACATTTCCTTCCTTGTGAGCATCCCCTTCTTTTCCCTGCAATAGCATGTGAACTTCCAGCCTTTACAACATCCTGCCAAGCTTCTCAACGATGATGTGGCAGGTGAAAAGAAGGGGCCTGAGTAATGGCACTTCTACAGCCACTAAATTAAATGATGCTGTGTTGGTGGAAGGGGATGTACTGGGAACAACATTTATCCCTGGAAATGCATGAAAGGATAAGGAGAAGAGAGTGTGAATGGGGAGATGAGGGTGTAAATGAAGACCAGCATGAGTCTACCCCTTCTGCATGATCAACTTTCATAACATTTGGATTTCAGCCATGGGATCATTTTGGTATCAATGTATTCTGCTGGAATTTGAAAATACAGGCAAGGATGTGATTCAGTAGTCGGCTGGTGCTGCCTGTGGCGGTTGATTGTGTATTTGAGTACAGATAAAACTATAAATGTCCGAGTGAGATTTCAACACTTGGAAAAACAAGAGCATAATAATGAGAACAGCAGGCAGAAAAGGCCTGAATTTGCAGAATGCAGAGAAATGTTTTTAGACAAGCTCCACAGCAACAGCAGTTCATTTGATTGCACTTGAGAGAATGAGACCTCAGCCTGTGATATGAGGGCAATTCTGTTTTCCTGGTCTATACAGGAATTTTGGATGTTTATGATAAAGAACATGATTTTGCCCCTCTGCTTTGCTTCTAGCCTTTAAGCAGATGTTGCCATTTTGTGATGAAAGAGAGGAAAACTGGGAAAAGGTGACAGGTGGTGAAGCCTAGTTTGTACAGACACATACAGACTTACATGCAGATGTCATGGGTTTGTGTCCACACATGTAGACATATACATTATCTGCCTAGAGGCTGGGGGCAGCTATCTATGAACAACTGAAGTTTATCAACAAATTATTAGTGATTAATTCAGTCCCAAGGGGCTCCTTTACTTTTCCATTTAGATAGCTGTTTGTTTCCTCTTTATTTGAAGACATGGAGTTTAAAATGTGAGCATTACTCAGGAAGGGGAATCTGGAAGTGATTGCTATTTTTCAGATTCCATTTTGTGCATGACAAGAGGTTGTCCTCATCTCAAGGGACATCATAAGGTACTTTCTGCCTGTGGTGCCCCTACCCTTGTCACAGGCTCTGTATTGGGACTGATTGGACAGTGTCACAGACTGCCAAGATATAACAGTTGTACAAGGTTGTGCAAGGTGTTATTGACCTGTCAGTTTCTTTTATACACAAATATGTCTCTGTTCACAAGGAAAACCAGGGCCCTGTGATGACTTTGCTAGGGCTGTGCTGAAGGACTTGCTAGAGAGAGGTTTGCGGAAAAGCTGCAGTCATTGGTGTGGAAAGTGGATTCCCTCTGTCCACATCCAACCCTACTGCTCCATGACTCCCTAACTCCATTTGTATCAAGGTGCAATGCATAGTCCCAACCTGGGTAGTTGTGGATCTCAGATCTCACCACTGAGACCCTTTCTGTTCATGGGACTGGCCACATGATCGCACATCAAGCCACGTGAGTATATATCTCATGTAGAGTGGTGGTATCAATCCCCAGTTCCAAGTTGGGGGCTTATCATTTTGGTCCAATTTACTATGCCTTGGGGTAGATGAGCAGGTACATGGTACTGTTGAAATTTGAAATGTCCACTGTATCCAGTGGGAGAGAACACGGTGAGGCACCAGCTGTCCTTGTTTTGCTGTGGTTCCTTCTATCTGCCTCTGGTTCTTTTCCTCATTTGTGATGGGAGGAAGACCATGTCAGTGGGTACTCTACATTCATAGCAGTGGCTCTTCCCTCCAACATGTGTCACACACCATAGGATAGGGTGGAAGATGCTGCTCAGTGCTGCCAGAGAGGATCTCAGCCCTGGATCCTCACTTTCCCTGCTTGGAACAGACAAGAAAGGGGTGGTAGGACAGGGAGATGATGGGCATTTCTGCCTTCGGCACCCTGAGCCACAATTTGGGGAAGAACAAGAACAGGTAAAGACAGACAGTGCAGGTTTAAAAGTGCCTCTGGGGTGGTTCCTCCTCCTGACCGGAAGAGACTTGATCAGAGGATGAGTTCCTCCAGTTCTGAACTCTCAATTTTCTCACCCACAGGTGCCCCTTTTGAGCCAAAACTAGATCTCTGGGGTTTAAGAGAATTATACAATCTCCTATACAATAGACCATTAACATTTTTTGAGATAAGTTTAAGAACTCTTGAGGTAAGATTCACTTGTTTGTTGATTTCAGTAGCTTTCTCATCTACTTTTTTTTTTGTATTACAATCACCCATGATTTCCCTACATGTAATCCGTGATGCACTGTTTATCTACTATCTCATTTGTGATTGGCAGAGCCTGGTTTCCTTAGGAGAGTTTGTTTTTTTCCCAGCACACAAGTGCCGTATCAGTTATATGGAATTGTCGCTGGAGGACTGTTTCCTGGGGTGCCATTTGCCAGACCAGCCTGCAAACTCCACAAATTCGTCTAATCCCCACCGATGCTGTTGATCACATCTTTCTAGGCAGGAGATACAGCCCAAGACATTTCTGAGAAACATTTCGTAATCTGATATGTTAACTAGTAGTCTAACAAGTTATCAGGCACTGTGGACTCTGCAGCATCTAACAATGAATGCGAGGTAACTTATTCCACTTGTTTACCTTGAATGAACTCAACTTTTCAAGAGTCACCAAAGATCAAATGATGAAGATTACTTCTTTCATACAGGAAGACCCTTTCTCCCCTTTCCATTCTTCCACTTTCTTGAAGTCCACAAAACCAACAAAACTGGGGAAAAAATCCTCAAAACTTTATGTTTTCTTACATTACTTTTATTGTTCTCTTTCAACCTTAATGGTCTTTTCTCCCCCTCTCCTGGAGAGGCAACAGAAGCGATGCAACTGGCTTTAGCAGACAGACAGAGGAACTTCATGACCATAGCGCTGATTAATAGGAAGCAAGAACTCCACTTCTCTGAGGTAGTTCCACAGATTGTCTTGAGTCGTATATGTGAAAAATGCCTGACAAGCAGATGTTGACAGCAAGGTCCCTAGGACCAAATGCCCTCCAAAGTCATCTCAGTACGGCTGCTGTCGTTGGGGTGGCCAAGGATTTGCACCTCAGTAGGCAGACGGTAAGGCTTGGTATCGAGGAGACTTGAAGTCTAGCCTTGTTTGTGCTGGGGAGTGCTCCAGGTGACCAGAGACAGAACATACTGCTTCATGGAGCCTGGATCACTTGATGGCATTAACCAATGTCTCTCCAACCTCTCCATTCTCATTCTGGTCCCTTTGTTTGATTTAAATTAATGCTCAGTTTTTATTCAGATTTTTAAATCAGCCAAACCACCTTCACGTGGATATAGGGAAACAGAGGCAGGGATGGAGAAAAGGAGTGATCCTGCAAGGACGAGCAGAAACTTCAGCAAACTCAGGCTTCTGAAACGTATCCAGATGCCACTGTAGAAGACTGTTCTATTTTAAAATAGACAACTGTCTTGTTTCACAATTGCCTGGGTGTTGTTGGAAAAGACTTGTGGTTAGACAGCAGTTGCAAAAACAGGATGTTCATTTAACCTCAACCTTCACACTTTGTGCAAAACAAGGTAGATCACACGAACATTGCATGGATACCAATGCTTCAGCTTATAAACTTTAAGGGCATCAGGCAAATGCTGCATGGACACCAGTGCCTACGTGCAGTAAACGTTATTGCTAACTATGTGGCAGACATGCCATTGCCATTGCCTATCGTAAAGTCTGCTGCCCAGACTTTATATAAGCAAACACCTGACCTGTCCCAGTGGTCATCATCCCCACCACAGGACTGAAGAACAGGTCTTCGGGAAGTTGTAGGGCCCATGATGGTGACTATCCTCTGCTTTTTTAATTGCTCTTGGCTTTTTCCTACTTCCCTATTTTCCTCCTTTCTCTCCTCTTTCATAGATAATAAAGTTGAATTATCATTTAGGATACCAATGTTTGACCTCGTTTGTCTCCTAATCTCGCTTTAGCTATTTCTGAACTTTTCTCCTGTATGTGCTTGCGGATCAAGAAAAAATTTGCCTCTCCACACTCCATGGATTAGGACAGTGTACTGCGTCTGGCTGAGAGGGTGTTCATTTCTCCATAGCAGCCCTCACAGTGCTCTGCTTTGCATTGGTAGTTAGAGAGGCATTGATAACACACCAGTGTTTTGGCTACTGCTGAGCACAGCATCAGCACGGTAACAATCCTTCCCCAACTGAGGGCAAGATCCTGGGAGGGGACACAACCAGGCCAGCTGACCCCAACTAACCAAAGGGATATTCCATACCATATGACATCAGCTCAGACACAAAAGCTAAGGAAAGGAGCAGGAACTGGGACATTTGTTGTTTCCAATGGCTGCCTGCTAAGAAACCATTATGTGTTGTTGAAGCCCTGCTTCCTGGGATATGGCAGGACATTGTTGCTGATGGGAAGTAGAGAATAAACCTTGTTATTTTCCACTTTGCTTTTGTGCATGCAAGCTTTTGCTATTTTTTGCTTTAGTAAACTGCCTTATCCCAACCCATGGGTCATTTTCCATCTTATTCTCTCTCCCCTTTTCCAGCTGGGAAGGGGAGTGACAGAGCAGCAGGGTGGGCACTTGGTGTCCAGCCACAGTCAATCCACTACAGTTAGCCACTAAACTTTTATTTTAAAATCAATCAGAAAGAAATCTAACTAAATCACAAAGGACACAGAGTATTTGCTGGTTTAATCATATTTCTCTAAGAGGCAAAACAGTTTGCACTTCCAGAGCTTTTCATATCAGTTAACTCTGCAATACATTACCTTGCAGAGTATGAACTAGGCTGTTCTTCCCTGCAAAGAAAGACTTTGCTTTTAAAAAGATGCAAGGATCTTTGTTTAGGAACCTTGAGAGGAAAGTGACTCTAGATTAATTTGGGGTCTGCTGTTAGAAGAATGCATGTGACACAGTAGGAAACACTGAAGGCAACCTGCCCTTGCAGGAATGCCAGATAGCCTGTCTGTCTATTCAGCTTGCATGCTGGGGAAAAGCTGCCCAGCATGAGGAATGAATGGCCTTCCACCCTGCATATGTGAACAACAAATAGATTTCGCCATCTGCAGGAACCTACTTGCTCTGCTTACTTGATGAGAAAAATTAGCCAATGTATTGTTATCAGTGAACACTGATGGACAGACGGATAGGCAGATGATTGCAAAGGCCACAAAAAATTAACACAAGCTGCAAGTTTCCCTACCCTAGTATATGGGTTACACGTGTATGGTACCAGAAAGGAAATGCTTGATTACATCAGGAATGTACATGATAGACCTGTAAGATAGCTAAAGAGCAGAGAGTCCTAAATTCAGCACCTGAAAGTTGCTGGTGGTCTGCATTCCCAAGGGCGAGCAGGAAGTGCCAGGAATGGTCCCACAAAGCCCAGCCCACAGAAGAAAAGCAGGACTGAAGATGTTTCAGTTCTTTCTCTTTCTACTCACCACAATTCCCCAACACCAGCAGAAGCTACTTACTCTCATAGTCAGCACTTTCCTGCCTCCTGACTTTGGCTCCTAGCCCAGAGGACATCAGCCAAGCCTGTTGTATGTCATGAAAGCCTTGTTTCAGGTGCCTCAAAGCTCTGGGATTCCCTGTGAGCAGTTATAGAGAACAGCCCTGGGCAAAATTAACTCCTTCTTAGGTGTCTTACTTTGATTTAAAAAAGTTAATGTGCTACCTTTCTTTTCTGATTAAAATGATTAACATGTCATCCCTATATAAAACAAAATGTTTTGGTTTGGTTAATTCATTTAATTGCATACACCTTTTTTTTTTGACGCTTGATTCCCTGAAAAACATTGAAGAGCGTAAAGGACTCTGTCATCTCCATATACTGCTACCTCTAATATTGGAGAAGTGAACTTGTATTTTTTTCCTTTCTCGAACTCAGCAGCAAAGTTCAAAGAGACCATCTCAAAGGTGAAATTCTATTAGAAGCTGTTTTTCTGAATTAATAATGAAATTTTATCAATGGATATCAATTTATCAATTTTGTTGTGGATATTATTTGCGAATAACATCACAGAAGTATTACAGAATCATATCCTCACTCTCTTCTTAAAATCCTGTCTTGCTATCTGCTTATGACACCACTGGAGGCAGGTTATTGGCTTGGATGGACCCCTAAGTCTGGCCCAGAATTTTCACCTATTCTTTGTAGGGTTCAGTTCAACACTGTTGGTTTATAATGCAAGGTGATATGCTCAGTTAATCCATTATGCTAATATATTACTACATTTATTTAACAAAGGACTGTTGATTTTGCCAACACAAAATTTGCACCTATTTAGTGTAAGAGCTAAAGTCACCACATTTAGATCAAAAAAGTCTGTTTAATCTTGATCAAAGTACACAAATAGCATTACAAACAGTGCGTTCCCTTGGGCTTTCTCTCAGATTTCTGTTCCCGTTTTTCCCCTGGAACTATTGATCTGGTAACAAGTATGGGAATAAGGCAGTAGATTTTTGCTTTTCTTATAGACATACTTCTTTTAAAATGAAATTTTGTCTTTCTCATCTCTCTTCCATTTTAAAATGTTATCACTGCTTTTACAATAGATCCCATATTTACAGGGCAGAACAAACCCAAATTGACCAAAGTCCCATTAAAATGTAGCTGTGACATTCCAGAAGATAAAAACTCAGGAGGAATGTTTTGAAAGTTCCAGGTGAGAAGAAAAGAAGAAGAGGGAGATCTTGTAATAATTTTAAAACAAATCAAATTCCATTCAAGATTAAACAGAGATACAGGCAAGGGTGTGAGCATGAAATGCGACATTTCTTTCTGACCAAGGGCAGAAAATAGTGTCAAAAAATATGTTGAACATAAATGTTCAACAAAAATTTTTATTTTAAATCATGGAAATTAATTTAAGTATTTTATATAGTGCTTATTTTAAAGTATAATTCTGAAATATTTCATTTTAATGTTGAGCTTTTCTGAGTTTTTTTCTATATATATACATAAACTAAACTTTGCAGATGAAAAATTTCCTTCCAATTGAAAAAAGGGATTTGTTCTGTTCTGCATGAAAATGTACTGATATGGGATGCTCCAACCTTTTCAAAATGTTTTTGAAAACCTTCTGATACAAGAAATCTCAAAGAAACTCTTTTCTGACATGCTTATATACATATATGCACACAGAGTCTTAACCAATCAACAAAACTTTGGTGCATAAATTCTCATTTGAGTCATTAAACATTCAACTTTTAATTTCTTTTCAGTAGTCAACACTTTGCTTCTGAATAAATGTGATCATTCTGAGGAAGCTGCTCCTCTTGTTGAAGCTGGGAGGTTTAAGTGAACAAACTCCTGAGAAAAGATATTCTGGATCTACAGGGTATTTTTCATCCGCTGCTGGAGGCAGACCTGAGACTGCCTTTAGTACCTGGGAAAACACTTAGGCTAGAAGGGAAATTATTCCTGGCTAGGCTTCTTGTTCTGGGGGGGAGACTTAGTAACTGCATTAGGTAGTGTAATCACTGCAGTACAAAGAACATATTCTCCATCCTTTGTGCCTAGTCCTCAAAACAATCCTTGGATGAAGGAAGTGAATAAGGAGAAAAAAGTGTGCTGTAAGACAGGTATCCTACCCAGACACCCACCAGCATCTACTAATGCCAGTAACACCTCTGCACAGGCTGAAGAAACTGGAGGATGTGCTCTGGAATACCTGGATTCAACTCCGTACTCAGTGCAGGAAGACTCAAGAAGATCTAATTTTTCATTATGGGGAAAGTTCATCAGCTGACCTGGAACAATTAATTTGTATTCATTGCCATTACTGTTGGCATGGAAATGGAAGGTCTAACCTTGTATTAAGTTGTCAACACCCTGAAATGACTGCTCTGTCTTTCCTATGACTCAGCAGCTGCAAGACAAGAACTCCATGTTCTCCAGCAGAAACACATCACAGTGTTGTCATGCCAGCAGATACTGGCCCCTAATCTCTTGTGCACAAAAGTCCTCCCTCCTAGAACTACAGGACTCCCATGCAGGCGGTGCTGTGTTTCAGTGGGGCAGGACTTGCATGTGTGTGTGTGTGTGTGGGGGTCTATCAAAGAGCTTTATCACTTCTCCCATAGATTTCTTAACCTTCTCTTTCTGCTTATTTCTGCTCCTTTTGTTGCCCATCTGGTCTTGATTCATTCTCCCTTTCTGCTATGCAAACATCAATCCTACTTTTGCCCTTTGTGGACACTGTATCCACCCTTTTAAATTGGGTGCAGGTTGTCTGAAGAGTGGAAGATGTGGTATTCTGCATTCTTCCACTGAGTGTTTCAGCAGGGCTGGGGTGTGGGTGTACAGAAGACACTCAGGCAGCAGCACTATCTTCCAGGGGTGGCAGCTGCCCAGCAGCAGCCAGAGTGAGCTAGAAAGGCTTTGCCCATCCTTCCACTGCACAGTGAGCAGAGAAGAAAGTTGCTGACATAAAAGGGCAGTTCTCCAGAAAAGCTGCTGCTGAGGAGTGAGTCACCTGCCCAAGCACAAATAACCGCCTCTCCCAATGCAGTTTGTCTGCTAGCATCATAGAAAGACCCGTGAGACCCCACAACTGCAGTGCGTTAAGAAGGAGTAAATGAGGGAGTCTGCAGGTCTTGCAGTACAGGGCTGCTGGTTTCAGTTCTATGATGGCAGGAACATCCTGTTAATGTGCCTCCATCATGCCTGAGTCAGCTTCCATTCCCGCCCCCAGGAAGAAAGCAAACTGGCTTGAGGCATGGATCAACAAGGATTTTTTTAACTTTGGTACTCTCTTTTCCTCCTGCATCTCACTAATGCCTGCTCCAACCATCTTACAATATAGTTTTCATGCCAGGCTTGCTCCTTGAATCTCCTCTTGCCATACTAAGAGAATGGAGCAGGATGAAGCAGAGCTGCAACAATTCTTACTTTGGCATTCTGAGACCATTTTATTTTTGATTTATTTGGCCCACAGTCAGAATGCTGCTTTGACGATAGCTGGTGAAAAGAAAGAGGCCATTCCAAAGGTCTCTTCTCCCTTTAACAAACTGCTTCCCAGGGGTACAGTTCTTCCTCACTGGAAACCCATTAGCACACAAACATAAGTCCTCATTGTCCAACAGGGAGAGCAGAGATTGTTAATAAGGATCCTTCCTAGTGATTCTAAGGAGTCATCAACAACCTGCAAATGTTTTCCAATGTCAAATTATTCCAGACTGTACAAACAAAGACATGGTCTGCTTCTTTTTTCTTTCCCTCTCCTTTACTCTGTTGCATACATCTAGCAAGTATCTTGTTCCCCATGATTTAACTGGTATTGCTGTGTATGCCAAAAGTAATGAAGAACCAAAATCAAAAGCTCCCCTCTTCCAGCCTATTGGCTTGTCTAGCAGAAGGCGGGTCAAGCCTGAAGAGCAGCTGCAGGTGCCAGGTCCCTGTCATCAGGAGGGCTGTGTGTCTGTGTGCTTGTCCCTGACTGCACATCCTGCACCAAGTGGAACTGCTGCGGAGAGGCAGGAAAACACATTTAGTGTGGGAGGATGTGACCCATATGCTGCACTCTGTGAAGAGGAATAAAAGCCTTAGCAGGACACCCTGGCTGAACACAGGACTAGTCCTGTCAAATGCAAACCTCAGAGTCAGGGCAGGTTCCCTTTGTTTGAAGGGACTTTGCTTCTTGCTTTCCAGTCCCTTCCTTTTAAGGTAACGGGAGTAGGGTGTGCTACCCTGGACATCTGGCAGGATGTCAGCCTCTATGGAGGAAATCTCTTTCACATGTAGTTGGGCCATCTCATGCCTGAGACTACTCCATCACATATAGGCAGGGAGAGGAAAGCTATAAGCCTGCTTTTGCTTTTTCTGCAAAATCCAGCTGAAGACCCTCCATGCCTGCTAAATACAGGATGTTGCTTTTCACGGTAGGGATCAGAATGCTACACCATTATAGCATGAGTTGCCATTCATCAACTGAACTTTTGACAGTATATGAACAAGTCAGTCCTCTCTGCCTCCCTCATCTTCCAAGAATCAGTGCCCAGGCATTGTGGGCTGAGCTTCTGGGCTTCATCTCAGCCTGGGTCAGCCTAGGAACAGTGCTTAGTGATCTGACAGCTTAAGGGACATATTATCTTGAAGTTGCTTGTGACAGGGTTTTCCCAAGAGTTCAGCCAGCTGGGAACAGAGGTAAGGGGCAGGCAATGTCAAACCATTGTTAAAACCTGCCTCCTCAGTGAGAGACGAAGAGCAAAGGAAGATCTGGTCTGCCTTGGGGGACCAAGTCCTCAGAACTTGCTCAGAGTGATTCCTACCTCTTGTTGAAGTCAACAGACCCGTCTAATTCACACAGCAGCACAAAAGGCTACGGAAGAGGATGGGCCACATCAAGTAGTGACAGCAAGTAAGCAGGGTGAGAGTCTGGATGCAGAGATATAAACCATGTGGATGCACGAGTATCATCTTTCACAGTGCAACGGTGGAGCTACAAAAGCAGGGCTGCACTAGTGAGACCCAAAGCCTATCCTGGTCTGATATGTCTGTTGCATTTGTCCATCAGAAGAGTTCAACAGGAAGTCATTCACGTGGAGAAGGATTTGATAATTAATTATTTCAGAGTTTACTTGCTCTCCTATCCTCCTCCCCCTTCTTTCTGTCTCTCCCTGCTATCTCTTTGCCCCACTGGGCTAATACATATTTCATGACTGAAATACATCCTCTGTGAAAATATTCCATTAAAATATTCATGAACAACTGTTTTCATTATTTGCTCAGTGCTTAATGGCTTCATGATAGCTACACAGCCAGAGGTCTAAAGCAACAGTCTGCCTTAGAGACCAGCACTCTCCCACTGTCTACTCCCTCTCTATCTCTCAATTTTTTTTAGCTGTATGTCCTTGGGGCCAGGCTCATGCATTTTTCTTGTAATTTCAAGCGTGTTAACTTTGATTTGTAGTGCTCCTAGTACAACAGGGATCCTCTTCCTGGACTAGTGTTGGTGTCTGTAAAAGAGATACAGGCATCCTAAAGAGCATCCTAGCAACACCAAGCTAATTGTCCACACTTCTCTACTCCACTAGAAAACAGCAAAAGGCCAAGCCCTAACACTTTTTGGAATAGGATACAAATGTTATTACAGGGTGCTCTGAGACCCTTTGTCACCCTTTCAATTCAGAAAGGAGGTTCTCATAGTAGCAAGGATGCCAGCCCCAAAAACAATCTAAGTAGCAGGTGAGATATATTGCACTTCTGCTTACATTTTTATCTCCCACTACAGAAAAGCTCTCTTGTTGATGGAGGAAATATTTCTTCGTTGTATATAGGTAGAGTTATTCCTGCTCAGTTGGAGTTACCTTGTGGTTCCTTGTGCCAACAGGAGCACTGTATGCAAAACTTGCAGAGATGGGAAATCACTCTCACAGGGCACAGCTCCACCATTCTTCATGGGAATGGGTACTGCACGACCCTGTCCCTGACTCCCTCAGAAAATGTCTCTGTGACATTTTAAACCTCCAGCTGAGACAGATTTAAGATGTGCTCTATGGTGTTTGCATACTGGAGGGTGAAAAAAAGACTATCTACTTGATATACCCTTTCAGGGAATGTGAGCAAATATGTCCCACACACTGGTACCAGCCAGAAACAGGGCCTTCAAATGTCCAGAGACATCTGGGATGATGAGGAAGGAATGGAGTGCCAGGAAACAGGAGGTTTTGAAGACAGAAGGCCTTCTGTCATCTCTGGTACGTGGTGTGGAACAGCCAAAACTGTTTGTGATTTTGGCAGCCTTGGACAGCAGGACAGATTGCTAGTGGTGTGCACACTACTAGAGATGCCTTGGTTTGTGCTGGACTCCAGCAGGACTGCAGACTGAAACTTCCCTTCTGCAGCCCAGTGTTAGGTAACATGCCAAAGAGCACTGTGCAGGGAAAAGGGGATGCTGTGGAGACTGGGAATAGCAACCTGGAGAAAAAAAATATTCTGTACAGCTGCCTCTCCAATGTCCAAGACAAAAGGGGGTCCTAAGCCCAGCAGTGAGATAGCAGTAAGGTCAGATTCCTACTATGAGCAGAAGCTGTCTCACCAGGCTGGAATGAGTCCCTGTTGTAGTTTAACCCCAGCTGGCAACTAAGTACTACGATGCATCCAGTCTCTCATGCACTCCTTCCCCCTAACCCTAGTGGGGGAGGAGAACTGGAAAAAGATTAAACCTGTGGTTGAGATAAGAGCAGTTTCATAACTGAATAACTGAAATAAAGTAAAATAGTATAACAATAATAATAATAATAATGAAAAGACAAGAGAGAGAGGAATAAAACCCAAGAGAAATAAGTGATGCACAGAATTGCTCGCCACCCACTGACCAATGCCCAGCCCATTCCAGAGCAACAATCCACCCCTCCTAGCCAGCTCCCACCAGTTTATGCTCTGGAATACCCTGTGGTCAGTTCGGGTCAGCTGTCCCAGCTGTGCTCCCTCCTGGCTGCTTGTGCAGCTCCTCACTGGCAGAGCAGGGGACACTGAAAAGTCCTTAAATTATTTTAAGCACAACTTAGCAACAGCTAAGACATTAGTATAGTACTCATCCTAAATCCAACACTCAACACTGTTCCAGCTACTAAGAAGAAAATGAACTCTATCCCAGACAAAATCCAGACAATGCCCTTTCATATGAGCTCTTCACTAGGAAGAAGTGGTATTATTATTTGCAGCATGTGGCTTGAAGCAAAGCATCAGGTCATGACAGCGATCTCCAGGGTTTCTGTGCCATTGCTGCTGTTTGGAGCAATTAGGTTGAGTCACATCAGTGCTCTTCAAAAATCATCTTGCTTTCTCTGTAATTCCTCATGTGAGAGAGAACTAAGGTTTGGGCCCTTGCCCACAGTAAGGAAAGTAATGAAAGGCATGTCTACGGCAATTTGAGACTACATTGCCTTCTTTCATATTCCCAGTGCTTTTGAAGAGTCTTAAATTATGTACAAGCGCACATCTTCCCAGACAGTTCTTTGCTTTGTTTCTCCCTATCTGGTCCCTAAAGGTTTCAATTTTGCAGATATGCCACTGGGAGGGTAAAGAAAGAGTTGTGCTTATTTGAGTAAAACAAGGTTGATTTCCATCCATCATTGTGTAGTCTCCCTGCCTTTCATGCAGCAGCATCTGAAACCCTTATTGACATTGTGACCCTGCATACAAGTTGGATGAAGGGGTGTAAATTTACATCATCAGTGTTTTATAGCCTTTGAAGGATACTTGCTGACAATGGGGCTTGTGAGATCTACTGACTGGCCCCAAGTGGGGTCCTGAGCTCAGGTCCTCTCCCCATGGTGTCCTATTCAGTTCTGGCTTTTCTGGGGTTTGATCTGAAACTAGGTGAAATGGATGGGACACTTCCCAGTCATTTGAGGAACTCTGAACAGGTTTCTTAGAGAAGCCCTATAGATCTGAATTCCTTTGTAGATCTGTGCTCATTTTGCAGTCATCTTTACGCATTTCTCCTAGCTTTGGTCTGAAAAATCACTGTTTAATCTGTCTGGGGCAGCAGAGAGGAGATGTCTGAGTGTACGTAGGAAATTATAATCCTCTTGAAGCTGTTCTTGTATGACTTCTTACAGTCACAGGATTATATATTCAATTACACAAGTCTAGGATTATATGTTGATGAGAATGCCTTTGGTTTTCAGCTCTAATGCTACTATCTTCATTCTTCAGCTCAGTTGTTCCTTTCTAACACTGGATTTCCTACTATGGCACCTGCAAAGGCAGACTGACTAATTCAATTACAGACAAGAAGAGAGCTCAATTTTCTCTTCCCTACTAAAGAAGTGATTTCCTTTCATAGTAGGAAGGGCAACCTAATTACCAATGGTGCGAAGCAAGGCTGTGTTCTTGCACCAACTCTATTCACAATCTTTTTCAGCATGATGCTCCAAAGGGCCATGGCAGACCTCGATGATCAAGACGGTATCTACATTCGATACCGTACTGATGGAAGCCTTTTCAACCTAAGGTGACTGAAGGCCCACACCAAGACCTTAAACCATCTTGTCCGGGAGCTGCTTTATGCTGATGACGCCGCCCTTGTCGCCCACACAGAAGCAGCTCTGCAGCGTTTAACATCCTGCTTTGCAGACGCTGCTGAGCTCTTTGGGCTGGAAGTCAGCTTAAAGAAAACAGAAATTCTCTATCAACCGGCACCTCAGGAAGTCTTCCATCATCCTCCCCATATCACCATTGGTCAATCAGAGCTCAAATCAGTCCAGCAGTTTAACTACCTAGGCAGCCTCATCTCCTCGGATGGTAAGATTGACGGAGAGATAGACAACAGGTTAGCAAAGGCATATAGTGCTTTTGGAAAACTCCATAAAAGAGTTTGGCGAAACAAACACTTGAAGAAAAGTACCAAGATCAGTGTTTACAAAGCCATTGTGCTGTCTACTCTTTTATATGGTTCCGAATCATGGGTCATCTACTGCCACCACCTGCGTCTCCTAAAGCGCTTACATCAATGCTGTCTCCGTACAATCCTTAACATCCACTGGTCAGATTACATGACCAATACATCTGTTCTAGAACAGGCAGCAGTCACAAGTATTGAGGCCATGTTGCTGAGATCACAGTTGTGTTGGGCAGGGCACATCTCAAGGATGAAAGATCACCACCTCCCGAAGGTCTTGCTTTATGGTGAACTTGCCACTGGCTGCCGCAAGAGAGGAGCCCCAAAGAAAAGATACAAGGACTCCCTGAAACAACATCTCAGCCTTGGCCATATTGATCAGCATAACTGGTCTACTCTGGCCTCCAATCAGGAGGCCTGGAGACACACCATCTATAACGCTGCTGTTTTGAGAACGCACGCAGGATCACTCTCGAGGAGAAAAGACAACGCAGAAAGAACCGTGACCTGCAGAATGTACCACCTAAGGAGTCTTTCTGTTGTGCCTTTTGCAGTCAGACATGTCCATCTCATATTGGCCTTATTAGCCACCAGTGTGCTTGCAACAAATGTGGATAGAACCTTCCCCAAATCTTCGTTCACGAAGACTAACCATGATGATGATGATGATGAACAAGGGCAACGTGAAGCTTATCCATAGCTGAGCCTTGCTGGAAAGGTTATTCCAATGGGATATCGACCACTTCTTGTCATAGGGATATTCACCTAGGGATAGCATTTCTCATGGCTAACTTTATTCTTTGCTTCCATTAACATTTTATTGTGATTTACTCTTGTGTTTGCATTTTGCAATAGAAATTCTGAACTTTTCAATGCCTCATCAAAGAACAGAGATTATTGGGGGAATATGGGGAGCTGGGAAGGGGGCACCTGACATGTTTCCATTAACACCTCCAACTACTGCATCCCAATGAGCACTTTTTTCTGTGATGTACAGGTAGATGAGGTGGAATATGCACATGGTGTTGCCTAAAGCACAGTGGAGTGATACCTACAGCAAATCATAAAAGCTGAAATAGATCTGTTGAAACGATGTGCCCTGAGATCCTGTTTGCACTTAGAAAACCTATATATATTTAAAAAGGAAAGTTTTTAATAATACAGAACACTGGACATGACCATTGCTGAAATTCTTGAAATTTAAGTAAACAAGGGTATAAAGACACCTGTTAACCCAAAAGACTTAGGTGACATGGTGATAGTTACGGCCTAGGGTCTCCATCCTGTCCCTCTGGTAAGTCAGGCTTTTCAACAGCTTCTGGGAGCAGGGCTGTATGACTGCTACAAAGAAACATAGCCTACCCACGTGGAGCCAGCCTGATATCCAGGACATATGTCTGCAAGCCAAAACCATGTGAAGGTCCTCCAACGAAATTCAGGGATGCATAGACTAGAAATCAAGGCTGATATCCTGGTGTGGGAAAACAGAGTCTTTTTCCAAAACTAGAATTTTTACTTCTGAAATCAAATGGTTGAGTTAATATGGTGGGCGGGTGGTAGTTATTGTATTGGATCATGGGCTTGAACTGAAAGATGTTTAAAACCTGTTGCCTTACAGGCATGTGAAGATTTGTCTAGCTCTAAAGTAGAAAGGTGGATGACCAAAGAGCAGTCTATTCATGACAGTATGGAACACATGGCAAACTGAGATCTCATCACTGCCATTCCCTGAGTGGAACTGGGTTTACCTGCTTCCATGTGCCAAAGCTGGGTACCAGTCTTTGGAAGTAAAGAGTGTAAAGGAAAGGCTGAAAATATTGCTGACAGGCAACCCACTAACTTGTTGGTTGTTTCATGCTCCAGTCTTCTGGAACAAACGAGGACTGGAGCTGAGTCTCTGGAAAGAAAATCATAGAATATCCAGAGTTGGAAGGGACCTACAAGGATCATCATGTCCAGTTGAACAAGACAACACCAAGAATCACACCAAGAAGAGCCACCAAGCAACAAAAGTCAAGGTTTTCCCTGAAGACTAAGCCTGCATTTATACCAGTCATTCAAGAGGTCAATGATACTTTCCCTGCACATGCAGATGGTTAGGATAGCATTAATATTTTCATTTTATGTGTAGCTGCTTATCTTGGAGTTGAAGAATGTCAAATGCAGAGACAACAAAGGTTGCTAATTGCTTATGCCATTCAAGATTGTAGTAAAGGAGAGAGAAAGTGAAAGAAAAGGGAGAGGCAGAGAAGACAGAGAGAGAAATGAGTTTATGAACTATAGCATTGGGAAAGTACTCCATAATTGCAAGAGACTGACAAAGATAAGAAGCCCTGCTGGAAGTAAGAGTCCAGAATAAATAACAGGAGAACTTAAGTAGCTCTCTTTGGTGGCCCTTAACTTCTCTGGAATCTGAAATTTAT
Source organism: Neopelma chrysocephalum (assembly GCF_003984885.1). Lineage (NCBI taxonomy): Eukaryota > Metazoa > Chordata > Aves > Passeriformes > Pipridae > Neopelma > Neopelma chrysocephalum. Next base: position 1,613,326 of record NW_020897779.1, read on the forward strand.
TGTCATTTCTATTTTTTATTCAAAAATCTCCTACTGGCAAATTCAACCGAATGAGAATGTCTCCACATCACCTAATGGACTGGCAAGGGTGTCCTGATACAGAAAAGCACTGAGCACTTGCTCAGCTCTGACTTTTACCCTGCCTTACAGCTCCCTTCCCAAACCCATGAGAATGTCAGTACTAAGCCTGTCACTAGTGGCCAATTGCAGGGGTGTTATCCTCCCCTTGCCTTGTTTCTGATCAACTGACGCATCTGAGGACAAAACTCTTTGGATCAAGTTTTAAGTCAAATAATTCCTGGTTTTAGGGAAGAAATGACAAAGTTCCTGTCACTGTCAGCTGATCTCTGTTAGGAGCAGATGTGGCATTCGTGTTTTGCAAATGGGCCTTGGCTATTCGCATGGAGTTGCAGCTCTTCTCACTGTTGTTAAGCTTCTTTTGAAACTTTCTCAAGCAGTTTTTTTACAACCACCCACCCAGAGAACGACACACTCCCAGGGCTGTTCGGGGAACTTAGCAACATCCTTCTGCTGGGAAGACACACTGGCAGCAGCAGCAGCAGCCAAATCCAAGGCACCTCTCAGTGCCTGTACCAGCTCTTCCCCCTATCTTCCCTTAGACAACTGCAAGAACACTTTCATGCCTTGTCAGGAGTCTTGCCTCAAAGAACATGATCTGTCCTTTGCATCTGTCATCCTGGAGTGCAGCTCACAGAGGGAGGGCAAAGCAAGATCTCAGGTCACACAGCAGAACCAAGAGCAGCCTTGGGTCCTCCATGTCCCAGCCTTGAGCTGGAGTGGCCTGCTCTTCCTCTGATAGGTCTTGGAGCATATATGGGTCGAAATGGCAGCTCCTCAGAGCAACAACACTTGGTGATGAGGCACAGCTTCAGCTGGGAGAGGATACAGATGTGGTAAAGCACCAGCCTAAACTACACTGGAGTTTATCCATGTCTTTAGTGTGCAATATCTACCTCTGCTTGCTGTAGAGGCATGTGGAGAGTTTCTCAAGTTCCTTCCATGCACACAGATGTCAGGACATGCTCCTGTAGAAAGACAAAGGGAGATGGAGGACCAATGTGCATCAAGTCTTTTAAGAGGTCTGGAAAAGTGTGACTCAAAAAAACCTAGAATTCCCCATCATGGTCCCTTCTAAGGGAAAGCAATACATGAATCCTTGTGAGATAACAAAACAACTACAAGAGGTTAGGGGAAGAGAGAGAGATGACAGGCAGGCAGACTTTGCATGTATACCAGCTATGACAGACCTTGCTCTTTCCCTAGACTCTCCTCTAGCATCCCCTCACCTAGTCTGCACAGCTGGTGGACTGAGTTCCTGTGTCTTCCGAGCAGCAATCTCCTGGAGACCTCTGTCGGCGCTCCCCCAGTTTCCCTAGTGGTATAACAGAGATCAGCCATCTACGGGGCAGACCTGAGGTGGTCCAAGGACAGAACACCTCCAAGTTTGCTTCTCTGACTTAATCGTATAAAAAAAGTCCCAGGTTCAGGCAGCTTTGTTGGTACCCAAGAACCCAAGTAAGGATTAAATGTGGTATTCTCATCTCCTTGGAAATCTCATCTATAATGCTGCCAGGCTTGCAGGAGAGACTGCTTTTTGAGATCCAAAAAACCTGAGAGATCACTGCTTACTCCAGCAGCAGTACTGCTGTTCTTCAGCAAGTCTGAACCTGGAAAAACGAAGAGCTTGCATAACACAAAAGAACAGAAATAAGAAGTGATGCAAGTCTTCAGCAGTGGGAAACAACTGATACCCTGGGGTATAAAAGGGCTGAGCAAGCACACTATGTTATTTCACCTAAAGAGTCTTCTCGTCTTCAAGGAAGGTTGCCATGGAACAGGAACGATTTAGAGATCTCAGATCCCTTTGTTTGTTTTGTTCCTTTGTTCATTTCTTTCTGCAGTGAAAATCTCAGCGGAACCATCAGCCTGGCTAATATAGTCCCTGACAGATCTTAAATAATAATAAACATATCTGCCTTCTGTAATTTGGAGCAATGCTCCAGATAGGGGTGCTGTGAAAGCAGCTGTTTGCTTGAGTGATCTGGTTGAAGAGGACGTGCACATCAAAAGAGGGATGTGCAGGATGCAGAATTTGCAAAAGAGAGTGATTAAAATAGCTGTGACTGCTAGCAGAGTATGGACTAAAAGTGCTCCTGTTGTACGTGGATCATTTGCAATAGAGGAAATAGCTGTTAGCTGGCATAGATATAGAGCCCCAACAGCACAGAAATACAGAACCCCAGGGGGAATTTGTCATAGCCTCTTCTTCACCAGTAAGCTTGCAAAGCAGAAGCTGAGAATTACAGAAACAAACAGCAGAGCCTGGCTGGGAATTTTCTCTCAATGTGTTCGATGTTTGTTTGCCTGTATATGGCATTTGACAGAACACAACTGCTCTCTGTGAAGATATTCTTGGGGATGTGTAAAACAGTGCTGAGAAAAGGAAAATACCTTTGTTCCAATACTCTGCTGCAGCACTGCTCCAAGGCAGCTGCAGTTAGTCTGAGTGTCTCCCTCTCATCTGAGGACCAGTGTTCTCACTGGGACTGCCTCTCCACCATTATGCACCATGGCCAGGAAGCTCCAGGATGCTCCTGTGGAGAGTCATACCAACACTAAATAATGCAAATATAAAGCAGAATAGCAATTCTGTATGGAAACATGTAGTCTTTTAACTGCAAACTTGGGTTTTCTTTTGTTTTGCTTTGACTAGTGCATTCTCATTGAAGCATTTTTTCTTGGGTTTAAGTTCTTTTTTGAAGGGAGCAGGGAAAAAAAGGGAACTCTGTGCTTGGACTACCTGTCAAATCCTTTTTGATGGCTGTAAATGTATCAACACAGTCTGCTGGTATGAATTGATAACTATTCTTAGTCATTCACTACGGCTTTACTGAATATTAAGAAACCCATGACCAACAGTTTTCTTCCTGCTGGAGGAAACTACCTATCATTTTCAGAGTATAGGGGGTTAATACAATAAAGAGTCGACTAAATGTTAGTCCCAAAATATACAGTCTTGAACTCTGCAATCCTAAAAAAACAGTTTGGTCACCATCTAAGAAAGTCACAAATATAGTACACTATATACTGTTTGCATATGACATCAGACCAAGAAAATCCAAGTAAGTTACAAATGTGACAGAGCTCTCTTGTCAGTTCAGTAAGATTACCAGTCAAAGGACACAAAACTTGCATGAAGTGAGACACAGAGTATCATGCAAAGAAAAACACTATACCTGAAAGCAATCACAGAAAGTTTCACAGATATCAGGAATAATTCAGAAAGGACCAGCCTAGAGTCGTGATCTGTCCCATTATTCAGAGAGTACAGATATAAGTAGAAAACTAAACCCAAGAGCCTTATGCACCCATTTATGGCAAATGAAGACCTGTCACCTCATAAAGCAGGGTGTCCAGAGCTGCAAATTGATTTCTAATCATCACACCCACCTCTTTCCCAATTCTTCATGAAAAGAATCAAAAGTTCAGACCTGGAATTTCATCCTAAGGTAAATTTTTGAAGTCTGGAAAGATCTCTCAGGATTTTTTTTGTTGGTTTTTTTTTTGGCTCCAGTTAATGGAGAAACTACTGGTGGGAGGAAAGAGGCATCGGGTTTTTACTGCCAACTCTACTCTGGTCTTTGAAGAAATAAGCTACTTTTCAGGCCTATTCACCTGCCTCCGGGATTTGAGTGTTGGCATTATGTTTGCTAATAAAGTTGGTTAGGAGACTTAGATAGGACAGCAAGTAGTCACCAACCCCAAGATCTGGAAATAGGCTCATTCGGAAAAGGCTGCAAATGCACCAGGCTATTAAGTAGCCAGTAAACTAATTTAAGATTGAGATAGATTGCTGCTGTGTAAAATTAAACATTACCATGCTTTTTTCCCCCACTGAGATTACCTACAGAGCAGAGGCATGTTAATAAATCAGTTCCAGTGTATAACAAACTGGCATAAGAGAGTGCTTTACAAAACAATTAAAAGCTTGTAGAGCTCTTAAGCTCTGTCTATAAAAGCTGCAAAGCCATTCCTGGTTGTTCATCTAAATGTTTTGCACATCTCTGCCCAGGTGAAGTGGTATTGCATTTTTCCCCCTCTTTACAACTATAAAGCTTTTTCTGAAATCAAACTCAGACCCATCTCAATGGAACCTAGGACTGAGGCAGTTTTAGCCAATCTGAACTGGATATGGAGAAGAGTATAAATATTTCCTGCCTGTCACATAATTGGAGAGCATTCCTGAATTTCTCCCTCTTCAACTCTTCTCCAGACTTTTCCTCTGCTCTGCTCTACAGCATCGAGGAGCCCTAGCTGGCACTTAGACAATGGTAACACTGCCACACACGGTAGGCAACAGCAGGAAGGAAGGGTTGGCACAAGCAAAGATAGTAATAAGCATTATGCTGAATTTTATGTCAGGACCAGAAGGCTCTTTATTAGATGATTTTCTTCTTTACAGCTCCCAACAGAGCAGCAAATGCATACATTAGACTGTAAACCTCTACAATGCAAGCTATGCAAATCACAAATATAAAGCCATGTAATGTTCCCCCATGGTGATCCAGCATCATCAGCACAGTCGACAGGGGATCCATTATTGCTTTCAGTGGCATGTCTCTGCTAGCAAAGGACTTCTCCTTTGCTTGGGTTGTACCCCCGAATCCAAGTAGCCTCAACAGCCACTGCTAGATAAGGGATCAGCAGCTCATTTTGTCACAGAGATGCCGGCATGAAAGCTGACCCACACGACTGTGTAAACAAAGCCTTGCAAAGTCATCCCCAAAGGTTCTTGTCTCCAGCTGGAGGTATCTTAGAGAGTGGGAACTGCAAATGCTTGAGGGGAACTTCAAATAAATGCTTGCATAACAGTTAGCCAGTGATTAGTGGTTGGAAATTACCTTTTAGTCAGGAGAAACTGAAAGGGATTCAGTGAAAGAGATTTTCTGTGGAGAGGGCATAGCTAGTGGAAGGGACCACAGGTATCTCTCAGCACTCCCAACACAAGACAAATATATTCTCAATATAAGCAGACTTATTCAAGAAATTTGAGAAGATGAACAAAAGAAGTGCCAAGACAAGTGTTACCCTTGACTTGAGGGAGAATGAAGCCACAACAAAATGAGTTTAATGATCCTAGAGGACTTAACTTTATTCCTAGCAGGGGTTTTGCAACAGAAATGAGTTCCCTGCTCCTAATGTGTACAAAAATGCCCAGTGCTGCTGTGTCAACACCACCATGGAGTGCGTGATAATCCAGTCTTGAGTTTTGAGGGGACCCTAAACTGTGGTTTCTTGCTCATTTTCCCGCCTGGGGACTGAAAAGAGATGTAAAGGCAAAAGAGAGGCACATATACCATTGCATAGGAATGCTTGCAATCCAGGACAGAGGTGGCATTTTTCCGATGTTAGGGATGTTTGTGCCTCTTGCAGCACCTGCAGGAAAACAGCTCACACATTTCCTCACACTCAAGCAAGCAGATTCACTGACTGTGAGAGATGCTGTTGGAAGACATTTCACTAGAGGAAAACTGTCTTGTGAACTAATGAGGAGCCCTGGATGCTGAAATGAAATGATCAGTGGCACATAATTTCTTGTTAAGAGGCATTTGCCTCCTGAGGGCCATATTAATGGAGTACAACTGGGTGTTGATTTGGTTATCCTTCACTTCTAGGTATAGAGGTATCATTTTCCACAGGCAGGCAGGCTGCATGTTAATGATCTTTCCTTGCAGGGGCTCAGAGGCAGCAAGCACTTGCAGAGATCCCTGCCACAGACAGCTAATCAGAGAAGTCGGCATCCTCGTGGAGACAGAGCAGCGGAAGGAGGCAGCTCTCCCAGTCACTTCTGCTACAGAGGGAGGGTTTAGCCCATGTCTATATGGTGCTGAGGCCACAGCGAAAGTGTTGCTGGGAGCTCAGGGTGAACTCGCCAAGTGCTCTGGGAGCAGTGTAGGAACATATCATTGGAGATGGATTAGGTCTTCACATATTGCTCTGTGGGTTAGAGCACCCACGATTTCCAGTGGGTTCTGATGATGTTAGAGAATACTTGGCCATAAAACAAGATTTGGAAAGGTAACTGTCCATATGGAGAGATGGCATTTGCTGATGCAAAGCTAAATTGTCAGCTCTGGCAAAAATGCTCTCAGGACAGCAGCCAGAGGACCTAGACTTTGCAGTCAGTAGTGACAGTAGAGATGTCAGAACAGCAGTAATGAATGTGTAAGGAGGAGAGGCAGGGACACTGGTCTGTGTGTAACTGCAACTCTTGAGAGGCACTGCTGCAATGCACCTGCTGAATAAATATACCATTTGTCTGTACTGTACTCGGAGTTCCAGATGTGAGTTGGTATGCCACAACCCCACAGCTCTGAAAGATGGACCCTGTCCTACAGAAAGCCACTGATGTGTGTCCCTCATCTTTGTCTCAGGGACATCAGGGTCCAGTATGACAGGTTCTGTAAAAAGGTATGATAACAGACCCTTTCTTCTTCACCAGTTTTTGTTCTAAGGCCTGCCTCTCAAACTCTGTATTTCTGGCAGATCACCTTTCTTTCTAGCAGCTGTATTTTTGACTGTTCAACCTGACACGTTCCCAGTCACAGATGTCAACCATCAGGGATGCTCTAGGGCTTTACCAGTGAGTTCAACCAGTGGTTCATGAGAGTCATTAGCTCTGAAAAGTAGTTCACTAAATCTAAAAGTCATCAAAAGCAACACATGACAAAAGCATTGTAGGAAGTGATGTAACCCTTACTTGATGCCACATGGCATTGAAATCATTCACACTGACTTCATGGCCTCTGCTTTCAGACCAAGGGTGACATACAGAAATGAGTAAAGAATTTCTTAGTACTACCCTGTAGCAGTAAACCTGCATTATATGGGAAAACTGTGGTTTAAGCATGTTTTAAAATGGCTTTTTTGTGGTCTCTTTGCTAACTCATGTTTCTTCTTCCCAAAATCCCCCACGACCAGTTCTTATCTCTGTCTCAGGAATGTCCTGAGAAGATATCAAGAAGTCTTCTCATTGGACCTTGTTAACCCCTTCCTTATTTGGCTGTTCCCTGCCTGATTGGTGTTTTGTAAGACCCCTTACCTTACATGGTAACCCCTTACCTTTGACCCTCCCAAGAGCTATATAAACCCCTACCCTACAATAAACTCTCTCTCTTGCCTCCTCTCCACGTGCTGTGTGCTGTCTCTCCGGCTGCCATGGGACCGCGTGGGTGGGGGGAGGGGTGAGCACCTAACCCCTCCATGTGTCCAGGACCCTGAATAAACCCCTGGAGCTGGAGTAACCCCTTCCCTATCCACCTCAAGCCTTCGGAAATGGAACCTCACAATGGGAGGAATGCACCCAGACTACCCATTCTTTTAGAGATGGTTGTCTCTAATGTGGTTTTCTTGTTTACCATTCTAAGTAAGAACATGGTTGTGGCAGATGGATGGGCAAAATGAACTTAAAGGTCTTTGCCATGCATAATGTCTAGGATGTTATCAGTCATTTCAGTCAGAAAAAGAGGAGAGAGATGAAGAGTTTGAACGGAGCTAAAAAGACATGACATGATGGTTCTGTTTCCTTTCTTTAGACTTAGTAATAAACGAAATTACACTCAGCCATTTATCATTAACAAAAAATCTTTAACTTGCTTTCTCCAAAATATGTTTCTCCTCCCTCTTAAATCAATTCACTAGAGAAAAGCAAGAGGCTTTCTCTTGTATACACAAAGCAGAACAATTTGGCCTTTGAGCAATTAATAGAATTTCAGGCATCACGAATCAGCAATGTCTCAGCCATAGGTACATTCTAACACCAACTAAAATACTTAACTGCTGCCATTAGCAGCACTTCTTGTTCTGGCTGTTTAGCTGAACATCCTATTCTGCTGGATTGGCTAGAATGCTCTGGTGAGATCCTCTTGGCATGGTTGTTTATGTCTTTTAGAGTACTGCTCTCTCTAGCTTATTTTATTTTTAAGATGAGAAGTCAGGATTTCCCTCAGCGGACTTTATGGCACAGTGAAACTCAGAGTGATGCAGTTCACTTGAAGTTGTATTCACCAAAGGGGCCTGAACTGATTCAAGGACTCTGCATCATTTGTGAGTGTTACAGACAGGGGCTCACTGCCCCCACCCCCCAAGCATGTCTCTCCTTTCTCCACTGTCTTGGAGCATAGCAGGGTTTCCTCCTAGCACAGTCTGTTCCCTCCTGTCGACTCCTAACCACAGTCGTGTTCCAAGTCTTTGATGCAGAAAAGGAGAATCAGAACCCCATGAGTGATGGAAGGAGGAGCATCTTCTGCTTCTCCTACACTCTAATGTTGCTTGAAGCACTGCCTCCTTACAAGAAGGGATTTGAGACAAAGACACAGCAGCAGATGGTGGCAACTGACTATGAGCTGGAGTTTCATGTGTAAATGCTTGCTAAAACAATATAGGGATATTGGAGAATAATTCACCTCTTCTTCATAGACTACCCCTTCACTGCTGACAGCTCAGTGACCCTTGAGCACAGGTTGTGTTCGTTGACTTGCCACTTTTAAAATGCTGCCAATGAAGAAAGAACTTCCCAGCTCACATTAAGGTTGCTGCTTTGATTTTTCTTCTCTGCTTGTCTCCTGAAACAGATTCCATGATTCCGTTATGCATGTGTTGCAAAGAATAAATAAGAAGTTGCTATATATAACACAGTGTTTGCTTCTGTACCTGCAGGGCTGTACAACCAACCTCAGAGAAGTCATACCTAAACATCACGTCTTACTGGGCATTTTGTCTTCCCTACATTGATAGAGCTTCCTAATCAAAATCTTTGCCCCATATAAGGCCAGACTGTCCTTTTCCTCCTTTAGTCTTTCTTTGTCCTTGCTGCTTTGCACCACTCACACCAATACCATTCACACCCTTCCATGTGTTGCTGCACAGAATGACCCCATCTGCTGAAGGTTTTTTAACCACAATGAAAAACCTGTTTTCGGTGTTCACAACCACAGGCTGAAGATAAAAAGCAGACACCAGACACCAAACTCTGCAAGGCATCATCCTAATCTACCTCTGTGACCAAGTAGGAGGATATGCCAAAAAGGCAAGATAGCAAGTAGGTCTCCTGTTTAAAGGAGTAGGTGTCCATTTGCCCCTGCTGCTGAATAACTCTTCTGAACCAAGCAGGTTTCAGGTCCTATGTCACCATCTTGTAAAAGTCCAGACATTACAACTCACCTTACCTGCACCTCCCCCCGACAGGAATGCCTTCCCAAATTAACGATCCATGTCTCCAGGAGACATCATGCTCCAAATATCATTGCTCTAGGGAGAAAGGTAAGTACCTGTCATCAGGGCTTTGAAGGCAGCAATGGGCTGTGCCCAGTGGTACAGGACACTGCCCTGCCTTAGTGTCACCCCTGGCTCCCTGTTCCCCTTCCATAGTGGGGTGACCTTGATCTTGCTGCTCCCTGATGCCTCTGAGCAAGGGAGATCACCAAGAAACTATTTTCATGTGATAAATGAAAATTTGTGTGAAAAAAAGGTATTATATAGCCTACCAAAGTTTTACACTCAGATTTACCTGTGCTTGTGGCATCAACGTAACGTTATTCTCACTGCTGGTATTAGTATAATTCCCTGCTCCATCTGGTCACCATAAAATGGAAGGTCTGGGATGCCTAGTCTGAACTAGACAACATTTCCTCTCCTATTCAGCTTCTATTCCATGCTCCTTATTCAGTAAAATAAATACCAGGTGCAAGCACATATGGTAAAGACTCCAGGTTGGTGAGGTACAGGCTAGTAGATTAAAAGAGAAGCTGAACATACTGTAAGGGTGATTTAATGCCGACAACACTGTCACCACCCTGTTCTCATACTGGAGATAGTAGATGATGCACATCCTGCCAAAGAGATTTCACAGAGGTTGTAATTTTCCCTCGTGCAGAGCTATGACAGCAATCTCTCCGCTTAATTGGCAAATGTTGAAATATGTCACACTTGATAGGAGGTAAATTATTCTGGCCTTATCAAATAATTTTCAAACATGCTGTTTCCTTTGTGGTCACAAAAACATTACAGCCTCAAACCCACAAGGGAGCTCGGGTGGGGGAACAGGGGAGGGATTTTGTGGTAATAGCAGAGCTCTCTAGCAAAACAGCAAACGCAGGGAAACAAATCTTTGCTCCAGATTTCCCTGTGACATTGCTCCCTGTGAGATTGTTCACATCTGGCTGACTTTCCAAAATGAGTGGAAGCAGCTATTTCCCCCAAATCACATTATGGCAAAGAGCAAGTAAACATAACCTATCTGATTTCACATACAGCTTTACTCATCTCCCTTTTCCTGAGTACTGGAAGTGGCCATCTGCCCAAAACAAAAGCTCCCCCAGCTGCAACTAGAGCTGTAAGTCTGATACACAATGTTGAGAAAAGTTTAGATTCCCACTGCTTGACCCTTTTTCTCCTAAAGACATCCTGAATATATATGCTGGATGCCAAACTGTGGCATCTTTTACATCTAAAGCTAGAAACTTCAGCTATGACTCTGATGGATAACTCTACGTGAGGACTGTGAAGTAAGGCCATGGAACTAGGAGGCAGAAATGCCATAAGCCTTCATATATTTATATGTGTATTTATGTCTTTATTTAGGCCTGATAGGAAGTGTGGGTCCTGCAGGTTGAGAATAGAGGTAATGTGAAATCAGAGGTAGACCTGGAAGGAAGAATGATCTTGCACTGGAGGCTCCAGCTCTGTTTGCCAGCTGTTTGCCTGGAAATGAAGTAAAGAGCTAGGCAGCAAAGCCAGAAATGGGATGATGAAAAAGCGGATGGGAGCCCAACATAAGGATAGCCTTCAGTGGGAACAGGAAGTGCTTCATAGGTCCCCATAAGCCTGCCTGCATTGGCTAGCCCAGCCTGTGCAGTGATGTACAGAGATGATGGCTGTTTCTCTTCCTTCCCATTGTTCACCTCCCTTTTAGTTGTTGCACTCCCATGAAGGACCCATTTGCCTTTGCTGTGCAGAAACCCTTCTGAATGCCTACTAAACACCACACCACTGACCAACTCTTTCCTCCCTCTTTCCTAGGTGGCCTTCTCTGATGTGCCAGGTGACCAGAGAGAACAAAAATCTCTCAGCCTCCATGGGTTTGCCTTTGACACTTTTTACCTATGAAGTGACTAATGAATACAGGGTTGCATTTTTCAGTGCTGATGAACAACTTGGCAGCTTGAGTCCCACTGGCTTTCAATGTGATCTCTACTCTACGATTTAAAGATAAGCAGAAATGTCCCTGGCATCAAATGACAGGCACAGATCTCAGCAGTGCATGTGGCATGCTTCCATTGCCGCACCTAGCAGGATGCTGATTTCTCTTTCAAGTTAATTGTAACAGAGCATGCCAGTCTATTTGTGCTTCCTGCAGGACAGATTACTCCCTTCTACACATATTCTTTTATCTGGGAACATATTTTCTACTATAAAGGACTTTGATACTAAGCTTACATTACAGAGATGGGCTGCCTGAAGTATGCTGCTTTAATTAAAACAGTATAACTTCTGCTTGCAATTAACCCCTAACGGATTTTGAAGATTGGATTCATTTATCCTGGGTCACAGTAAATGAGAAATGTCCAATTCAAGGAGTCCTGGACTCAAGGGGCAGAGAGAGCAACAAGGATAGCAAAGTACGGAAAGGGGATCTGTAGAGTGGTCAGAGTGTCCCAGTCATGATTCCCTTCCAATGCCACTCATTTTGTTCTCTGTAGATGAAAAGGAAGCAAGATTCAGGTTCATGCCAAACCTAGCAGAAGCACAGTTAGACTTCAAATGTACCTACTGCTGCTTTGTACACTGACTGATGAAAGAAATCGAACTGAAACCTATGCCATTAGTAAATGTATTAGAGGTCAAATATATATATAAAAGATGTATAAATGCAGGAGAGTACAAGTTCTTCCAAGAACACGTGAGTGATGTTACTGTAGTATTTCTACCACAGGTTGTTCCTGCTACCAGGGGAGTAATGTCCCCTCTCAGTGCATTGGCAAATCTACTTGATGCACTACGGATCCTCCAGAAATGAACACTGCAGAAATTCACTGTGTTTACGCGTCCCCTTTCCTGAATACTGAAAGTAGTCGCCTGCCCGAGGTGTGTTCTGAGTGTCCAGCAGTCATGGATGCTTGGGATCCTAGAGGAAGGCAGTATCTGCAGAGAGCTGCATCATCAGGAAACGCAGGAATGCTCTTATAACCTTCCCAAGATGAAGGCCTTTCTGATCCTGAGACCCCAGTCCCCTCAATGAAGGAGAGCCACTGTTACACCCCATTTAGACATACTGTGCACGTCTGACTTGGGTCTCACGTTTACATAGGAATACAGGAAATCTGAACTGAGACATCCATCCCATGCCACAATGAACATCCCAAGGTGGATGGGGGAAAAATTGCTGAAGTGTTGACAGAACAAAGATATGCTAAGAATAAGAGCCAATGCCCATGGGATTTGAATATTCATTTTCACTCTGGGGATACTGAAAGTTCTGGGAAACAAAAAATTTGTATTCTCAACTATACTGAGATAGTCACAGGATAAGGTGGTTTTCACCTCGTTTAATAAAGTAAAGTTTTCAAATATGTAAGACAAGCAGAAAGCACATCAATAAAGGCCCAGGTGATCCTCAGAGTGAGTCCAGCTTAAGCTTAAGCTGAACCAACCTGTCACAGCTGCGATTCTGAGTGGATGCGCTGAAGCTGAAGGTTTAGCACAGACAATTTGGACAGTCTTGGGACCAATACTGTGACAAGGTCCCCTGAGGTCTCTGAAGCTGTTGTTTTACAATAGCTTCTGTGTAAGTGAGGGCACCTAATTAATTAGGATTAATTAGTTGTAGCTTGTAGAAACCTGCTCAGAACAATGCCAGCAGTGAGACAAGGTCAAGGAATGAGGACACATTCAGAACAATTACTGAGTGTGGTGTCTTGAATGAAATACAGAAATTTCAGGCTGGGACAGTTACTATTTAAACTAGTACAAAGGCCTGCATGTCTCTGGACACCAAATCCCATTTCCTGGGTTATCACACCTGGGATGATTTGGAATGTACTCTCTCTGCCATTGTCAGACCTTCGGTCCCCATTGTGAAGGGGGGACATGATTCTTTCTAGAGATTCCCCATCAGATGAATGAGCAACAAAAAGTGCAAATCCCAGCCACACGAGGCTCCCTAAACACAACTAGGAGGAAAAGTTTTGCCTTTCCTGATTCCATCGCATTTCTACACCTCTTGTTAGAGACAGTAGCTGTAAGAAGAGATCCCACTTGGGAATATACCTCATGGTTCTGGGACAGACACATCCATTGGCCACCTTTGGGACTGGAAATTCTGGGTAACAGTTGATTTGAATTGCATCCTTTCTCCTGGACTTGATGAAGCATTCACTTCAAGGAAAGCAGGATGAGGAATAGGGTGAAGCAGGGATTGCCAATTCCATCCTTCTTGGACGATGCTGTGACACCTCTTCTTTAACTTCTGGTCTTGCCCATCCTCTTGGAGGAAGCTGTGTCCCTCTGTGAACACGTGTGGACTTGCATTCACACAAGCAGCGCTGACTCCTTCACACTTCTTGGAAATAATACAAGAAATGGCAAGATGTGGAAATGTCCTTCATAACTCATTGCCCATTGCATCCCATAATGAGTGTATTTTCATAGTAACCTGGCATGGGGGAAGGGAGAAGAAAGATTTTCCCAATATGAAAAAGTTAGTGTTTTTTTTCACCTCAGTGACATAAAATACTACACTAGTTTTATTACCAAAAGTACATCATGTGCCTTGATAAGTGCATTTGTCCTGCCTACCTCTGTGGATAGACCTGAAGGCAAAGCATCCAGCAAATGCTACTGTTTATACCAGGAAATAGTGTTAGGAAACAATGTGATACTATTAGAAATTTAACTAATCTTTTATTTCTTAGAGAAAGATTTCCACCATTTCAGGCACAAATAAAAAAGGGTACCACAGAGACTGGTAAGAGGCAGGGTCAATACTTGAGGCCAGAGCTATGGAAGGAGGAGGGTACCTATACATCTGTATGCCACAGATGCCTGAATTTCTACTGGCTGCCTCAGGGAAACCGTTTCTACTGGGCTCAATATTTTGTCCCGAGTCATGGGAACAAAGTACAATCTCTCCATCTGCTTTAATTGAACAGGTTTATTTGTTGCTGCTCTTGTTGACTCTTGACCTTTTTGGCTGGCACAGAGTTTAACTTTAAAGAAGTCCCACAGGGCACTGCCACTAGTCACAACATCTGTCTTGTACTACACTACCTTTCAGGGTTCCATAATTTGACTCCTTTATATGTTTTAGCTTTCACTTGAATAAGTGAAACTTATTGCACTCAGTGGCACTCAGTGGCAAAGTCTGTAGGCTCACTGTCAGGACAGCCACAGCAACCATTTGCTCTGGAGGAAGACAGTGCATAACCACTGAGAAGGTGCATGGTGCTCAGGAAGAACAGCTGAAAACCAAGAGTCTTTCCCCTTCCTGCCTCAGATATTTTATCGGTTTTTACAACAGTTGTGTTCCTTTCCCAGGTTCTGCCTTGCAGTGGGTCCCCCTTTTCATATGACAGACAATTCAGTGTTTATTTTAGGCTGAAGAGTATAATCATTACTTGTGGAAGTGCCATGCCCAGTTTTAGATGAAAACTGCACAGCTGCAGGTAGATCCTAGTCCCTTCCTTTTCAGCTTGTTCTTGTAGTTCATCCCAATTTAAATATATAAAATCTTGATTTCTTTCCTACTGCTGGGAAGTCAGTCAATTCAATGAGGAGTTGAATTGTCTGGCAGGCATATTTGGGTGCCTAGCTCACAAGATTCAAATCTTCAAAGTGTTTTTCTGCAGCCTATTTGGAAAAGATATGTAGATTGTAATCAGAAGTTATCAACTCCCTTTGCTCTGCATTCAAACAAAGCAGTAATTCAGTGGCCCTCACCAAAACAGCTGCTAAGAGATAGCAAGCTGTGTATTCAAGATCAGAATACAGCCCTGAGTCTCTGGTACATGATGTTAATCTCTGAGAAGAAGGAAAAAACCCTGAGTATTCTGCAGAGCGATAAAAGGCTAACCTTAAGTCTTTGCTGTTGAAAACATGCATTCATTTACTGCCGCATAGACTGAACTTCAAATGTGTGTGCCTTCTTTCACTTATTTTTTTTAAAAGGGTGCTGCCACAGCATGAGATGAAAGAAAAGTCTATTATATAAACAGCACCCAAAGAACTATTCTAGACAAACACCCTGTTCTCCTATCCACAGCAGAATTCCAAGGAGATCATTTACCACCTTGAATGTGAGGAGTTTTGACACATCACCAGGCTTCTGAAGCAGTATCTAAAGCTTTTTGGCCTTTCTGACAATGGAAGCAGCCATTGGAATAGCCATAATGAGGGGACCATGTTCCATTTCCAGACCTGCAATGAGATCTCTTCTTTTCTTATGCCTCTTTCAGCAGGGCAAAATAACTAGGGAAGTGCAAAATCCTGTGGACTGGTTTT
This sequence comes from Neopelma chrysocephalum, assembly GCF_003984885.1. NCBI lineage: Eukaryota > Metazoa > Chordata > Aves > Passeriformes > Pipridae > Neopelma > Neopelma chrysocephalum. The sequence continues at coordinate 1,628,902 of NW_020897779.1, forward strand.
GTTCTTGGACTGGGAGCATGCTCCTTCTGTGCCCTCTCCTGGAATATAATTCATCCTGGACACTCTACCTTTGCAGATGCAAACAAATGAAGTATTTAGCTGAGATACGTGAAGATTATTAACAAAAGCCTCTCCATGTTCCTGACAATGATTCTAATTCCATATCCCTACTAACAAAATGCATCCTTTCTGTCTAAACTGAAAAAAAAAAAAGCAACCCACTAAAAAATCCACTGTCTAAGACTAAAAAAGTGTTTAAACTTAGTCGGAATTGCCTAAATGTCAGGGAGACTGAACCCCATGATGAACTGCTGTGGAAGATTTACTACCCTACTCTTCAGATGACTACACCAGACAGGCCTGTGAATGATTTTGTGAATCCTACAGACACACCAAGCTTAGTGGCAGGTGTGCGCTGAAACAATCCTCACTGTCTCATAAGCTGGTGAAATAACGAGCCAATAGATGAGCAACAAAAAGTAACAGCAGGATGAAAAGAGGATGCCATGAGGGAATAATGTTTTATACCCTTCCAGCATGATTATACTGACATATCTCCGGGCTCTGGCTGGCTCAGCATAGTGTGTGAAGCACAAATGTCTCGCACAGAACAATTCAAGTACAATATTTGCCATTGTGCAGGATGTTCCTGATAATAAAAGAGATCTCTCATCTCCTCAAACATTTCAAGTTGGTTTCTCTTCTGTCCCAAAACTTCCTTGTAATTAAACACTTGCATAATGAATTAAATTCTCGAGAGAATGTTATTTGCCAGCTACCTTTCCAATTATTTAAAATTAGCTTGAGGGCTAAAGCAATCAGGTCATTCATTAATTTAATCCCTTTTTGTAGCTGTAGTTTGTGAATTGGAAATGTGACCACAAGATCAGAAGGACAAAGAGGAATGAAGAGGGAATTATACAAGACACTTATAAAGTTCCCTAACACAAGACCTCATCCACAGTGCACTGAAATCAGCCTCTGCTGATACACAAAACACTCTAAATGGCCACTTTCTTGTGTGCACAAACACCTCCCTTCTCAGGAGACATCCACCTGAAAGGGAAAACTTGGCATAAACAAAGTCTACCCACATGCAAACCACTGGCTGGCAACCAGCTCCCACCTGGAAAGTGGAGAATTAGAGGTGCTGGTAATTAACAAACCCCACCTCAGAGTGGCTATCATTGTCCAAGGTATACCCTGGAGAATGAGGATCATGAGATATCCTCTGTCACTCCATCCAGGATGAGGCTTACCCTCACGTCTGAAAGGAGCACAAGTTGCAAGCTTCTTGAATATACTGAACCACTTTTTGCAGAACCAAAGGATGTCAGCTATAAGTGATCATCAGAGGCCAGAGCATGGATGCAAGTCAAAGCACAAGATATGTATGACCGAAGAGCCATATGCAAGTACAAGACAGCTGTCTTGTGACAGCTAAAATTATGGGGTCATCTGATGATCTTGAAGTGCTTATCCTTGCAAGCACCATGTTTTAACAAGAGTGCACACATATGCACTCATGCAGAGACAGTTGCAAGCAGAGCCATATGAGCAGTTTGCAAACAGCGTTCACTTCATATTTTCTTATATAAAACATTGTTTTCAATGGTTTCAATCTCTCACCAAACTTCAGGCCTGAAAACTAGTGGGCCAGTTCTCCAGAGCTACTCCTTTGTGACAAATGTAGCTGGAAAAACTCAGCTCTTAATTGGATCAGTGAAAACAAGTCCCAGAAAATACAGCTGATCCCAGTAAGTAGCTAAGCCCCATGACATAAGGGTCTGGGAGCCACAGGCACCTAGGGGTGAAGCCACAGAAGCATGGACTGCCCCAGCATTGGTCAGGGAATCTGACCCTCTGTGTGAGTCCTTGGCTTAGTCCTCTCCTCAGTTATACAGAGTTGACAAAGCCAGATATTCCACACAGAAGTGAGTAGAGGGGGAGTGATTACCATTGGCTGAAGAGTTGGCATGTCAAGAAATAAGAAATATTAACTAAACTGAAACTATATTCATCAGCTATTAAGACTGAAACAGGTTCAGAGGAATCCAGTAAGTCATGGTATCTGCCATGTCCCAAAGTGGGAAATAGGCTGGTGACCTCCCAGGTCCAGGACTCCCATGTGAGGACAGTAGCCATACCATCAGCCCTTGGCCATCACAGCAAGACACTGGCACGACACTGCCACAGAAGACCTTAGCTTTGCATGACTGTCAGCAGAGACAGGGCTGGGCAGCTCTAAGACCCCAGGCTCTTACCACGAGCTCATCGAAGATGTTTTACATTAAAAACATACAAGGCTCCAAAACCCACACAATGGATTTATTAAAAGAGCCTTCTGTTCTTTTATATCCTGAGGCTGTGCATTGGAAAAATGCTATGATGTTTTTCAAGGGGTCAAAATAACACGCTTCTACTGGCAAACTTTGGAAAATAAGGAAACTTGACAAAAGTTTAAAGCAAACATTCAATCAATTTAAAACATTTCACAAAGCATTAACTTAGCAAATTCCAACCCATCCAGGTTTAAGTTTCCCAAATATCAAGAAAAGGAAATTAGGAGAAGAGGAAGAAGAAAGAGAGAGAGAAAAAGAAAGTGAGAAAAAGAGAATGATAGCTACTGCCCTAGATTCAGCATAGATCCAGCTACCAGGAGTCCAGAAAATGGCAAGGCTGCGAACTGTGTGGTAGCCTCATGGTGCTGATTTTATTGCTCTGGACTTTCAGTCCCTCACAGTAGCCCCAGAATATACTCTACGCTATATCCAATCAGTGTGACTTGAAGTAACAGACCAGCTTCAGCTCAAGAATTGCATGATTTGGTCCAAGACAGATACTAAAGGACTTTTCCATGTTATGTTTAAGGAAGTTAAAGCTCATCTTCTTTTGACAGTCTTTTGCACAAGCACAACTTCATCCAAGAAATAATGCAGTGCTGAAAGATCAACAATATCTCTTGAAAATGCAAAAGCCCACTGTCTGCTTCGCTAGCATGGCTTCAGCAATGCTGACCAGCACATCTTGCAAGTATACATCTTGGCCTGTCACTGCCAAGTAAAGAAAAACACTCCAGATTTTTCATTTTGCCTGAGACTTTTCATCTGTGACACAAGAGGTTTACAGCATCAGTAGTACAAACATATGCTTAGGTCTGTGGATGTCAAGTTCTTTATAATAGAATGTGTTCAGTTTTCTGATGGAGTAGAGTGGAACAGAGAGGAAAAAAAGAAAAGGGTGGGCTCATAAAGCATTGAAAGGTCTTACCAGCACCACTAGCTAGTTTGATGGAGTGTGGCACATCACACTGCTGTACCGCCTCATGGTTTTCTCTGTTGAGATGGGACTATGAGCCACATTTCCAACGAATAAATAACAGATAATACCTGGCTGTTACTTCTCTGTTCTTTTGCAGCTAGATGTCAAAACCTGATGCAGAAAAGCAGAGACAGCACATATGTAAGCAGAGACAGCACATATGTGCTGAGCAGAACCTCTGGTCTCTGATAAAGGTTAAATTCATACTGTCTGCTCCCTCCCAATGGAGGCACAAACATTATTTCTTTCTTCTTCCCAATGACCACTGAAATATGTCAAGATACAGATTTTTCAAAGCCTCTGTCTTTGAACTGGATGGAAATTAGCCAAATATTTCAGAAGTTATCACAAAGAAAGACAAGCTACTCCTTTGTCTGATCATGTATGCCTTGTGTTCACGTGAAAACTCAAGAAAATCCTTTAGTGAGACAATCTGAGCAGTGGTATTTGGAGCTGTGCCCAGTAAAGCAATTTATGGGCCGGGAAAATAATTACAGAGCCTTGCATCCCTCCATCACCCTGCAAGGGAGGTAGTTACATCAGGGCATAAGCGCAGCAGACGGGAAGTGATTGCTCACATGTGCTTGGATTGCAGTCTGCTGCCTGGCAGGTCTCACCTGCTGCTGGAGAGGAAAGCGGGATTTTTCAGCCATATATCTATGTCAGTCTGACATAGCTTCATGGGTCTTGCATGGAAGCTGGATGGAGGTATTGTACATGCTCTTGTTTCTGCCTGCAAGAGAGCTGGTAAAAGTGAACCTCATTCACACCAGCACAGGTTTAGCTCTCTGGTAATGCATTTCTTTTTATAGGAGAAAAAGAAATGTGCACCATGGTATTTCTCTCTTCCCTAAAAATAAATGCAGGGAGAAAACCAGGATTCAGGCAAAAAGACTTTGCAGGATTATTACCCCCACCCCCCCCAGTCTCCCCTCAGCGGAAACCCTGACACAGGCCTTGAGAAATCAACTGACAGGTTTAAGGGTAAACTTGACAAGACAAAAAAAGATCTATTTTTAAAGTTCTTGCTCTGATTTATGAAGCTTCACACTTGCCTGCAATCTAAAAAGCCAAAAACTTCTGTGAAAATAAAAACTGAGGTATCTGCATGATTCCAGAGGGTGGAGATTTATGAAAAAATAAAAATAATTAGTTTTTTTTGATCAGACACTGTGGAGGAGAGTTTTTGAAAGGCATAATTTACATTTTTTCTTTGTAGAGGTTTCCCTGCAAACTGCACAAAACCTGCTCTGACTGAGCTCAACTATCAGATGTTTGTTAGAAAAGCAAACAATCCAAAAAATTGCAAGTCTAAAAACTCACATGCCCCATTTGTAGAAGAGCGGAAAATTAGTGAATAAACAGTGTCTACTGTTAAAAATCAGAGTACTCAGAGACGTTATCCCTCCTAAGAGGTTACCCTAAAGCAGTGGCCTCTGAACATGTCACCAGAAAGGATGATGTGTGCAAAGCCCCTGTATCCTTGTATTTTAGTTGTGATGGCTCAAGTGAGAGGGGTACCTTGGACACCACTTAGCATGATGCCAGTGTGACCAGGAGGACACCTCATGCCTGTGAGGCAATCAGCAAGAGCCTTGGTGGAAACAGTAAGTTCCACACGAAGCAGATACAGCATCTGCAGGGAAGCACACTGCTTTCATGGAGCACAAAATCCCTAAAACAAAATAATTTGGCTTGTAAAGAGCACCTCCGAAACCTTATAGTGTACATCCCTGTATAATTCTTTTGTACCATGACACAGGCATATGCAGCATAAATGTACTGCTAAGTGATGCAGGAATGAATTGAGAGAACCTGTCCCTTTGGAATGAGCTGTACTGCAAACATATCTTCTGCAAATCAGGCCTTTAGCTGTAAATGCATTGCACACCTAGAGCAGACCAGTTTTTTTTAAATAAAGTTCATCACAAGTGCTCTATTCTGGAACAAAGAATCCATCCACCATCTCCGAAGTTCCCATGTGTTACAATTTTTTCCTAGACTGGGACTTTTTAGTAGAACTACCCAGGAGACTTTTGCAAACACAAAATTTTCAGGAGCTCAAGCAACTGCACAAAAAGATCTGAACACAAGTGCCAAGATTTTATCTTCAGTTATAGTTCTGACTTTTGATAAAGGATGGGGAATGTTAGACTACCATTTTGAATTAAAAAGAGATCTCAAATGTTATTCAGAAGTGTAAGCTGAAAGACCTATATAAATAGAAATCCCATACTAATAGGACATGTTTTGCTCCCTCACATACAAAACCACTGTCAGTATTAGCTTAGCTAGGTGCAGGGGCTTGGTTGATCACACCAGCTATCTCAGCTATTTCTCAGCCATATAAGGTTTCCGTCTTAATTTTAGTTTCATTTTTCTTCTGGAAAATGCCAGTTTGTTAGATGTGGTGTTTTGCAGAAGAGCCACTTTCAGTGAAGGCACATGGTTTCTTGGGGCTGTGAAGGACCTGCTGGACGGGAAGGCAGGCAGCAAAGGTAGCTGCCTGGGAACTCAGGGCATGGACAGACAGATGTGCTGGACTGGGACAAGCTGGACCATCTTTCTACAAGAGATTTGAGAAATGAGTTCGCAGCTGATTCTGCTATTGTGGTCAGAGAGCTAAGAGAAGAGACCAGAGGAAAGAAGCATGCAGAGATGGTAGTATTATCATCATTTTTTTAATAGGGAGAGATGATAATATTTCTATTTCCAATGCAAAAAGAAGAAGCAGAAGTCAAAAGTCCTCAGTATTTTCTCCTGACTGGATTTAGCCACAGCTTGCCTTGATGCATCCTAGGGTTCAATTAACAAAGATTCATTTACTGTCTCTCAACCTAATAAAAGCAAAGCACCTGCCTGACCTTTCTTGCAGACAGCTTCTAGGTTTAGGCAGCCGCAATCAGCTGTTCTCCATCATCATGCTAAACCAAACACCACCCAAGTTTTCATTTTCCGGTGCCAAAATCCTTCAGCATAATACCATCAGCTTTCCCTGTGTTTGTGTGTCTTTTTCCACCTTCTGTACTCTCCTGTTGAAGTCATAGGGTCTTATGGATTCATGCTGGCCCCTGGGATCAGTTCACAGCTAATGCGGATGCCCTGGCCTTTGTACACTGGCTCTCAGCACATTGAGCTTCTCTGTCATACTGCTTTTTAGTACTTAATTACGTTGTTTGCTTTGCATTTATTGGAGTGTGCTGTGCTTTCACTGCTTAGATAAAACTAGCTCGAAATCCCTGGGGCTCCTGAAGGAACACTACCACAGGAAATTAATGAAAGCACTATTTATCCCAGCACAAGACAAACATGCTGCTAATGGTGACAAACTCTCAATCCTTCCTTGGTGGCAGAATTGGTGAAAAACCCTGCCCAGTCCACATGTGTGAAGAGACGTGGCCATTGCAACTGCTGGTGCATAGCTCAGTCTGAAGGACCAAATGGCAGGATACTAAAGTGCCTGCACATCCTACCCAATGCTGTACTTTCTACTGTCAATGTCATCAGGAAGATCCCTTGACCCAAACTTGAGAAATTAACAGCACTCAAACAAACAAAACTTGTTATTTTCCACTGGACAAACTCTAATTGTCTCAGAGGCTTTCAAGTCCAATGACAGATGCTTCATTTAAAGCAAAAAATAGTAGTGCTGTATCTCTTTTTTTTATCTTGAAGACTAGGAGTCTTCAGATCTGAAGTGCCTGCCCTGATTTGACAAATAACCAGGGCCGGTAGATGTTTAATGCAGGTAGATTAGAAATACAGCTGACAGCGTAAATGTGGAGGGTGCTGTGGAGTACAGACTGTAGTTTGCAATAGGCACCAGAGAGAAATAAGCAAATCCTTCCTTGCAGTCACTGATGAGAGAGCCAGTGTCCTTTTCTGTCATGTTACATTATCTGCCATGCTGGGAAACTCAGTAATTACTCTGCACTCACATACTTGTTGAAACAAATGATGAAGCATACAGTGATTGTAAGTTAGACAATGTCAAGACTGTCTCATGATGGAAACAAACAAAAACTGTCACTTCTTTGGTAAAGAAGTATTTCCATATTAAAACTGGAAAAGAAGAACTGACTGAACAATTTTTCATGGGGAAAGGAAATGGTTCCTGGAAAGCAAATTCATTCTGCAGAACAGAAATTATTTTTCTGCTCCTGGAAGAGTTTTCCAAACTGGAGACCAAGAGATCTGTTTTCCCAATGGGAAAGCCAAGCGTTTGAGGTAGCAAGGGTGTTTTCTATTCAGAAGACATGTCCACAGAAAATTCTTAGCTAGACATTGTATAACCTGATGGAACCTGACCATTGTCAACTAAAAGCTAAAATATCTTGCAGACGTCTCCTCAGCAAAGTGTCTCACAAGTCAACCACCATTATTATCATAGAGACATATCAAGGTGTGGGACGCACCATCCTCTTGAACTACCCTCCCCCATCCTCAAGAATGTCTTGCCCACATTAGGGTTTTGGTGAACCTTCCCTGTGGTGTGGAGTGATGGCTACTCCATGGATGCAAAACTGTGAATTGCCAGGAGATGTTGTAACATTACCTCATGAGACAGATAAAAGGCAGCAATTCCCAGTGGCCAGAAGCAGCAGAGCATGGAGAACACAGTGAGGCCAAGATGATCTCTTGGTGGCATCATGAGGAAGTTGTCTTCACTTTCGGTGTCACTTGAGTAATCGCTCTGGAATGGTAAGAGAGAGAGAAAGGTAGAGGTGCTGGTTTAAGATATTATTGCTTTTCCTCTGCCATGGGCCAATTCTCTGATCATTTTCCCATTTCTCCTACTGTATCACAGCACTGCTAGCAGGTGTCCTCCTTGGGAATCTCCACTCACCTGCTTTGTCACAGACTTCATCACTATTGCATTAACTTGAAAGGAAACGTATGAGAAATGACAAGTTATTTCAGAAATCACTGCAGGGAGCATGAAAGAAAGGGACCCTCTAGTCAGATGAACCAGGGTGAACCTGGGTGAGCTGTCACTTTGGAAACATGACGTCACATATCTAATGCAGAAGGAGCTGTAAGCATTGGGTGCTCTGCATCTCTCAACTCAAATGCCAGTCTTCTGAAAGGTCACTGTTCAGGTGACTGGACATTACCCACTGGGGACAAGGTGACAAATGTAGTGCAAACCTAAGCATAAGGGACCAAGGTAGAACAAGCTGAAAGAGAAAAAAACCATGAGTTGCTCAAGCAGCAATGGGATGCTGCCAGGTTCATAGTGTTAAGGCAGAAGCAGCTGCCCAACCATATTTCTCAGATGCCACATGGTCAAGCTGCAGCAATCCTGACCTCACAAAAGTTTCTTTCGTGGTGATTACAAGGACTGGTCCATGGCAGACCTGACTGCCCTGCTGCTGAGCGAGGCCAGTTCTCCAGCACAGCTTTCTACTTGCTCACAGGGAGTCCACATGCAGGAACAGACACCAAGGCTGTGTTATTCCAGGCTTTGGAGTTACATCTTTGGTGCAAGAAGGGTCCTGAAAAGCTTTTTAACTCATTCTGGGAGCACCTCCAGCCTGAGATGAGGCAACTAAAATCCTCTCAAGAAAACTCTTTTGTAGTTGCGTGTTCTTCACTGATCGTAGGATAGATGCTGTGCAAAATCTGACTGGCAGAAAGGCATCTGTGTCACATTTAGAAACTTAACATTTTGACCATGGGTTTTCTGTCCCACTGAGAAACTTGGCAACCTGTTCAAGAGCTTTTGGCCTTTGCATCAAAACAATTGCTGAAGTGACATTGCTATATCAGTGGCCTGTAAGATAGAAACTCCTGAACTGGCTGCTAAGTGTGCAAGTCAGGAAAATGAACCCATGCACAAGAAGGTAAGTTTCTAAACATGCCACGAGTAAGCCACGACTGAGAAGGACCTAGAAAATGCTAGCAGCCCCATGGTATTTGAAAGACTTGGCAGTGGGCAAAGAGATTGCCTCCTAAGACAACCCATTTGGGAAACATGCCAGATGTCATCACCCATCACCTGTTAAGATGTAAAGTCTGCTTTGACATATATTGCTGTCAAGCACCTGCCACAGACCAGAGGGGCCTGGGAGGCACAGGTGAGGGGATCAGACAGGTCCCCCATGCACTGAGATTGTGTGTTGCATGTGCATACCAGCAATGCACATATTTGTATCGGTATCACAACTCTCGATGCCTCATCAGAAGTGACAAAGCTCGATTTGGTACAACCTCAGTAAAATCCCACTTCTGAAGGGACACCTGCTGATGCTGGAGTTGGAGTGTTGGAGTTGATGACTTCCCTTTCTGCTTTAATTTTCAGAACGGGCCACACAAGTAATTTTTAATACCAATAGTAAGGGAGGCAGGAAGAGAGAGACAATCCACACTGTTGCTGAAGCCATCCCTTGAAACAGTATGCTCATCTGAACAGATGACATAAAAAACCAAAATTGCTTTTGATTTTTCAGTTTTTGGCTGAGTAGTGTGCTGGCAAAGTATCTGTGGAGACTACCTAACTCATATTTCAAATTGCCTTTTCTTGCAGATAAAGATGAAATGGGACAAAGATTCCTCAGATAACTTTGATCATCAAAAAATTATCGGTTATGCTGCTTTCCAAAGGGACTAACCATTCTCAGGGTGGTGCATCGCATCTCAGGCAGCTTACGTACCAACTGGAGGTGACTGTTAGTTTGCAAGAGGATAATTGTGGAAGTTTTCTTACTTATGCTACAAGGAAAGGGATGTCAAGCATTGGAATAGACTGCCCAGGGAAGTGGTTGAGTCACCATCACTGGAGGTATTTAGAAGATACATAGATGTGGCACTTAAGGACATGGTTTAGTGGGGGCTTGGCAGTGCTGGGTTAATGGTTGGACTCGATGATCTAAAAGTTCTTTTCCAACCTAAAGGATTCTATGGTTCTATAAAAACCCATAAGGGTTAATCTTCTATGAGGAAGATTAAGTCACTATAGTCTCATACTAATTGAACAGAAGAGTTACACTGTGAATGCCATTTTGATGGGCCAGGTCCCCACAGCACACATGGGATCCGATGACCTGACTGTCAATTACCAAAAGTGACAGAATAATTCTGATCAGAAAGTCCTGACCATGTAGACCACATATGAACCATAATGGTGGGTGTATCAGTTCTGGCTGAGATGGAGTTCATTTCTCCATAGCAGCCCTCATAGTGCTCTGCTTTGCATTGGTAGCTAGAAAGGCAGTGATAACACACCAGTGTTTTGGCTGCTGCTGAGCACAGCATCAGCACTGTAACACTCCTTCCCCAATTGAGGGCAAGATCCTGGGAGGGGACACAACCAGGTCAGCTGACCCAAACTAACCAAAGGGATATTCCATACCATATGACATCAGCTCAGACATATAACCTAAGGAAAGGAGGAAGAAGGGGCGGCATTCGTTGTTTACAATGGTTGCCTGCTGAGGAACCACTATGTGTTTTGAAAGCCCTGCTTCCCGGGAAGTTGCTGATGGGAAGTAGAGAATAAACCTTGATACCTTCTGCTTTGCTTTTGCGTGTGCAAACTTTCACTTCTGCTTTGCTAAACTGCCTTATCTCAACCCACAAGTAATTTTCCATCTTATTCTCTCACCCCTTTTCCAGCTGGGGAGTGACAGAGCAGCTTGGTGGGCATTTGGTGTTCAGCCAAGGTCAATCCACTACAGTGCGGGAAAAAAAAGTCATAAATCACAGAAAGCAATTCAATAGCAAACCTTTGCAGCTAAATACTCCTTTCTCCAAACAAACCTTTCTTACTAACATTGTCTCTTACAATAGGATATCTGATCTGATCTGAGCTTACCGAGAGATCTTCTCAGAAATGTCAGAAACCTTTTCAGACATTGGGATAACTGATAATTTGGCTACGTGTCTGTCTTCACTTGTTCCTGGTTCTGCAAGAGCTGCACCCCAAAACTGAAGAAATTAGACATTAGTGTTGAGAAGTCAGAATTACATTCACGAGTTAGAGTAGTTTTGTGTTACCAAACTAATTTTGCATATTCACTAATATTCTTGCCCACAGCATCGCTCCTTTTATGTTTAACAGTCCCTTTATAAATTTACATGGAACTTTTTACAATTACAGCACTTCACTGATCTGACTAAAAGCTTTTAACTCTTGTATAAGTTAGGGAACAGTGTAACTATCTTATTTTCAAGATTTGGATGATGAACAAGACTGCACAGACAAACTTTTTCTTTATTTAATGTTAAGCAAGGCAAGTTTAAGCAATCTGAAATAGCAAACCATCAAGTTTTTTCCCTCTAGGTGTGTACCACCAGTGTCTTCTCCAACTAAACAATATGCAATTAAAAAAGAACTTATGCAAGCATTAAAAAAAAAGTACCTGGCAAAGGGCATCCTTTTCTTGGTTGAGTTATTCTGTTCATGTCTAGAGCGAAGATCAATCACACTCTCCTAACAAATTCTAGTTATGCCAGGCTTTTTACTGAGCTGGTAAAAACACAATTGACTCATTCTCTTTGAACAGAGCTCTTCGATCCATCAGACAATATCACTATCCTCATGATGCTAGAAAAACCTTAGGAAGAAACAAGGTAAAATACATGCTGATGGAGCTGCCATCACCTAAGTGTCGAGAGAGTGCAGGATCATGGGGTGTCAAGGAACAACAGCAGCAAGTTGACACTCTCTTTGGGACACAGAGGGATTGACCCCTTTTCAGACATGACATCTGGCTCCAGCAGCTTCCACGACCACTTCTAGAAAGTATTTACAGAAGGCAGCACCTTTCTATGGCAAGTCAGGTTCTTACTTGGAGTCACATCTTTGCACTTTAATGTGAAAGATGTACTCTCAGCAAGGTCCACAGTCCTTCCCCTGGCCACATGAGCTGCGCTCACTGCAGCCCATGCAAGGTGCTGCTGTGAGAACAGATATCTATACCAATGGCCCTGTAGTAGAAATTACTCATTTGAGAGTAATTTGAGAAATCTCAAATTACTGAGCACATAGTGGGGGTTTCCTGCTTCCAGTGGATTGTTCGTAGCAAAAGCAGTTACTACAGCGATGACAACCCTCCTCATCCCCACTAATTACATCTCTTGCCAACACACTTGGAGTTCAGCTGAGAAAACAACATGGGATAAAACTACCTCAGTATACTCAGTTCTTACACAAGCCTTTTTGTGGCTGTGATGAAGAGGAGGTGACCTCAGGAGAGCAGGCAAGACTGGTGTTACCAGGAGACGAAGTCCCAGAGGGCATCACCCCAGAGCATGAAATTCCTGCAGACAGAGCACCACCCTGCCCAGATGAGTGCCGATTACCGTAAAAGACAAAGCAAGTTTCCCTTCCCTTCCCTTCCCTTCCCTTCCCTTCCCTTCCCTTCCCTTCCCTTCCCTTCCCTTCCCTTCCCTTCCCTTCCCTTCCCTCCCCTTCC
>NW_020897779.1:1641738-1703020 GCF_003984885.1 Neopelma chrysocephalum
TCCCTTCCCTTCCCTTCCCTTCCCTTCCCTTCCCTTCCCCTTCCCTTCCCCTTCCCCTTCCCCTTCCCCTTCCTCTTCCTCTTCCCTTCCCGCCCCTCCCCTTCCATCTCTTGTCACATCTCTCCTATATATGCATGATTTTCAATGGTGCATATTTCTGAAGCCCTAAAATACATGGGTGATGTGGGCAGGACATAAACTGGATTTCTGCAGGAACTGTGGATGTGACAAAGGATGAAGAGGAGAACTGAACTTTGTTGGGAAAAGGGATCCGTCCATGCTGGAATGTGTGGGATTTTGTAGCAGCTGGAATTTGGGTGTTAGAAAATTCAACAGGTAAATTCCACCTCTGTATTCAAGGGGGCTGATTCTGATGCTTCCCAAATGACCTGCATAAGAAGTCATCCTTGAACGTCATCACAAATGTTGCCACCCCAGAGACTGACAGAATGAAGCTGAGACATCAATAAATTTTAATCTGTGAAATTCAACTAGCTGCTTCTGTTAATAATAATGCTTCCTCAGCAAATGAGTGCAGAGAAGAGGATATTTAAGATGGGATACTGAATCATGTAGACACCTCATTCCTGAAAGGATCAAGGCTTGAGAGTAGGAATCACCTGGCATAGTGCAAGGCTCTGTACACGACCTGAATGCAGGGTGTGCACTTTTGGCTGTGTTTCATGAGGCAGCAGCCCCAACAACAACCACTTAGATCAGAGTGTTCAGTCAAGGGTAAGCTGAAAATAAACCTCCTCTACAGTGCACCAGAGAAGGAATGAATGTGATCCACAGAGAGGAAAGGAAAAGAGCAGTACTAAGGACATGTATATAATGGGTCCAGTTCTTGGGCACCATTTCCCAAGCATGTTGGAGAAATCAGGAATCAGAAGGTACACGTCAGGTCACAGAAAAACATCTACACAGGAAGAAAGGAGAGAAGCCAACTTCACTTGCAAGATAAATTTAAGATGTAATTTCATCACAGTCTGTAAGGGCCTGCATGAGTAGGTAAATTCTGATCAGAGATAGCTCTGTAATTTGGCAGAAATGCCAAAGAAAGCCTATGACCAAAGGCAGAGCAGATGAAGAGCAGACATATGGTGCAGATTTTTAAGAGATGGTGTTGAACACTTTTCTGTAGTTGTAATGGATTCTCTATTACACGAAGCCCTTTCTTACATCGAGGCTAGCTATCTCTAAAAGCTATGTGCTTTACCTCAACCGAGACATTATGAACAAAGAGAGGCTCTGAAGACAGCCTGCCAGGGGCTGCCTGTGACATATCAGAGACGACTTGTTGATGGTCACATAATCTCTTCCAGTATTTAAACGCTAAGCACACTGAAGATGTCAGACAACAAGGTCTGCTACCAGCAAGCTCTGATGGATATTCAGAAAACAATCCTTTTGGGATTAGTCCTTTTTCCTTCAAAGCAACCAATTCAGTAGCATGAACACACTGCATCCAAAACTAATTTTTCATATGGCCCAGTGGGATCTGCCTCAAATCCAGATGGTCCAGTGGGCTGTTTTTGACAAAGACCAACACATGATGCTGCTTTAAGATAATATGTGCTGTTTCCCTCCACACAATGCCTGTCTCAGTAATGTCATTAAACGTGATGCCCTATTCTGACCAGCATGCTGCATCCTTTTGCTCTATCGCAAGCAGTCTGAGTTCATCTCCATGCAGCAGATGTCAAAGGCAGCATGCTGGATGGTGACTGTCCCACCAAAGGTGTAGTTTATCACTGCTCTGCCTCAACACACTTACTTGTCACTGAGCAGCATCTCACTGATGATCTCTTACTTAGGAGGTGATGTCTCTAAAGCCTGTTGCCATCATGGATTCTTTGTCCTAGCAACGTATTATTTATTTTGCTGTTTATTTATTCCTTTTTGACATTTTGAGTTTTGCAGTTGATCTCCTTCAGTTTTAAAAGTATTTAAATGATCCACAATCCACTAACTCTGATCAGCTCCAGCTCCTCTTGTTTCCCCAACTCCCAGTCTAAAACTTGCCTTATCAGTCAAGCAGCCAGCCTTGCAAAATGGGCTCACAGAGGTCTCTCCTTGCTTGGAAAGCTTTTCGTATCTAACTTTGCAAAACCAAAACACATCAGGGGCTAAAAAACCTAGATGCAGTTGTCCAAGCCCTTTCTTCCTCCTGTCCCCCTGGATTCTGATCATCTCACTTGTGATGTTTTCTAGACACATACAGCCAGTCTGCCTCTAGCTCCTCAGTAACTTGCATCCAGCTCATTGCCACTGGAAGGGGATTACTGCAGACAGCAATTAACAGATTCACATTAAAACAGGCCAGCTGCCATAGTCTCTAAATCACATCCTTTCTCAGGAATCACAACCATAAAGTAAACATCCCTAATATTTGTATGAATGGTAGGGTTTCCCAACAACCCTTAGAATTCATGGGGAAGGCACATGCCTACCATGGCACACTCGTGGCTTTGCAAGTGGGCCAGCAACCACTACAGAGAAGTGACGCTCAGCAGCTTCTGCTGTTAGCTGTTGAGATGGGTGAAGCAGCAGTGAATTCAATGCACTTCATTGATGCTGTCCTTTGTGGCATGGGGCATCACTCCTGCTCAGGGAGAGGAAGACCTCCACAGTTTGTAGACACAGGTTACTGCCAGGGGAACCAGAGTGCATGGTCCCTGCAGAGCAGATGGTTTCAGGACTGTCTGTTAAGAAAAGTTAGAGATACCCCTCTTCACTGAGCCACTTCAGCAGGGAGAAGCTGCTCAAGCTAAGGCAGGTGGGGTGGCCCTCCACAATTGTCCTCTTTTTGCTTCAGGGTTGACACAGCTCCCTTGGTGGTAGAGTCCTCAAAGAAGTGTGCCCCATCTCCACCTTCTGTAAATGACATCATGAAGCTCATCCAGAGCTCCTGTCACTTACAGGCTGGAGCCCAGAGACCTCACTGCAGAGCGTTAGTCTGAAATCTCAGGGAAGTGATGATGAAAAAGAGAATTACCATGGGCCCTGGCTGCTATTAACAAGATTCACAGGAGGGTACTTGGAGACTGCTGAAGGTGACTTCCAAGCCATGCTCCCTTCACCTAAAGCTGGCTAATAGAGGTTAATATCCCTTGGCAGAGCTCAGTATATCCAGACTTTTCTCCTTGAAAGGGGAAAAATAAATCAAATGCAAATGAAGTGTAACCACTCTTGTCATCTGTTCCTGTGAATGGAATATAATGTAATAATGTTCCTGTGAAGGAACTCAGGGATATAAAGTGTGTCCTGTGGGGTCAGATCATTGAGCAGCATGACAACACATCTGAGTAATCAAAAGAAACTAACACAATCTACAAACTTGAATGGGTCTAAAAGTCAAAACATCTTCAGTATTTTCCTGTGCCCTTACCCCATGTCCCTTCTTTACCCCGCATATTCTTCTGAGCATGTGCCACGGGATAAAAACCCCAAAAATTATCTTCCTAGATCCACTGCATGTCCCTAGGTGAGCTTGGGCATGACATTTATTGCCCTATTTTCTTCCATTCCCGGGGTTCAGAATGGAAAAAATACTGTTTACCCACTCCACAGGAGTGCAACCATGGCCAGTGAATTAACTCGTGAATACAAGGTGCAAGACCCTGTCTTTGCCCATGTTGCAGAGCTCTCTGGAAGAGGAACACTATCATACTCAGCTCCCAAGGGAGTGTTCAAACATGTTTTCTGGATACCTACTCCCAGGGAAGGCTGAGGACATAGCAGCACAAGTGTTATCAGTACAATTCAGGACCACCAAGTGCAAGCTTGAAGCATTGACAGAAAGCATGCATGTCATGGGGCTTGATGGGCATAAATCTCCTAAGGGCCTTCTTTTCATGTTGCAGAAAAACATGGCCAGGAGGTACTCGGGAATGTTCAGAAGAGGGGTTGGCTGGAACAGGATCCACCTTCTATCTCTACACTTTCATGCTCAGGTGCAAACGATGAATTTCACAACAGAATCCAGCAACTTGTAGGGAAACAAAAGAAGAAAGGTATAGCTTGAAAGCACTACATTTCCTTTTTTCCTTTACTCCCCAGAACATTCTACTTATTTTGTTTTCAGAAACTGTTTCAGAAATTGCTGGGAAAAAGAGCAAGAGTTTTAAGAGAGAGAGAGCAGATGTATTCTTTTATGTGACACATATGAATAATTTAATTTGTTGCCATGAATAGCTTGGGTTTCTCTAAATAAGCCATCTATCTAGGGGTTAGGAGGGAAACTAGCAGTAATATGGAGTAATATAGGAGTGTAATATGACAAATTATGTTTCTGGATAAAAGATGGCACTGCATTTATACATGAACTCTAAGAGAAGAGTATTTCAGCTTGTAACTCATGTCATATTTCACTGCCGCCACAATGGACAAGTTGTCTATCTATTAGTTGTGGCATAAAGAACTCATAAGATATTTATAAGTGATCCAGAGATACCTAAATAGGGAATCATTTGATTTCAGAGATAGGCACCAAAGAGAGCAGTTTAAAGCCCTGACAGAATGTGCAGCCTTCTGCTTTCATGCTTGGTAATTGCTGGAGCAAAGCAGGGCTGTATATGTTAATGAGATCTCCTCCAGAAATGTTTTTCCATCCTGACAATTATGATTTTTTTTAGGCAGACTGAATAACATTACACCAGGACCTGAGAAACACTCCTAGTAAAAAAAACTCCAATAAGTAAGTCAAATGTGCCCACATTGTTGCAGCGATGTGTAGGACCCTTAGAATGTCTCCTGCTACATCTCCCAAGTTCTTTGGAGTCCCCAGGCTCAGGGAAGGGAAGAAGGCGTCTCCTTCTAGGCAACTTGTCAGTGACATGCTGAGCTGGATACACTCATCCTGAAGAGGATCACCGGTAACAGAGCAGCAACCCCTTCAACTTGTCTGGATCAACTCTTCAAACCAAAACCAAATCATTGTTGTTCAAACTAGTTGGGTTTTTCAGAACCTTTCTCTACTGCAAAGTTTTGTGCAAGAGAACAGCAACCTTTCTGGTTATTAAGAGCCCTGCTCTCTTCAAAAACAAAATCCTGGCAGAAATAGTCTGGTTAGCAACATGATTTTCTGTATGTGTCCCTCCTAAAAAGATTGCATGGAGGGAGTCACTACAAAGCGATGAGTTCAATTTTTTGGCATTTCTAAGGAACTAAATAACCATCCTGAAAGACCCTAGGCAGGCACTCTTCTATTAGACAGGCAGTGCCATGGAGACATGGGGGAAGAGAAATGACTCACAACGCCATGGTTGTTCTGTCTTCCAGAAGGTATTTTACTGAGATGCCCAAGTTGGGAATCCACTTGTCTTGCGTTGACACGTGGAGAACAGGAGGTAGCCCTCAGTTTTCAACAGACAACAGCTCTTCTGCACAAAGCTCCCCTATTTGTTAGTGTTGCCAAAAAGGGGCTGTTTTTACAGTTTTCTCCCAGAAAGAAGTGACAAACCAAATACGTTACAATAAAAAATCCTTACAAGAACTGAGCCCTGAACTGCTCTTACCCTATGCAGCTCTCATGCCTTGATGAGCTGTGGCATGACAGTCAATGCAGCACAATATGCAGCAACATCTGCATCCTCAAGGGTAGAATCAAATCCTTTAAGGCTCTCACAGTGGTGAAGCAAATCTTGCACCTCTGCTATATCACGTCTCCCATTGCTTCCCTTCTAATTAACCCTCTCCACTCCACTTTGAGTCTCTTAGTAACTTTAAAAAGTATTTGCTTCTTTTCCGCAACTGCTGGGGAAAAAAAATTTACTAGTGGGACACACTTGCGTTGTGTGATTCAGGTGCTGTTTTCCTCATTTGGACATATAAGCAAATTTTTATGTAGTTGACCATGTGGCATGGTTCACTCCCCTGTTCAGTGTCTGCTGTCCTTAAATACTTTTATTGCATTCCTGGAGTCTCAACACATGAAGTTGGGTCTCTAAAGAACCTCTGTATTTGCCAAGCCCAGGAGGCCCTCATGCATCTGGCCACAACGATACCACAATGTGAACCAGAGGAGCACAACATAGCAGTCACCTTTTTTGCTGGTCTTGTGCTGCCAAATGCATCTCTCCTCTCCTACCCATCTTTCTGCATGACCAGCTGCATCTGCAGAATTTGGACCTTCCTGGAATGGAAGTTACTCCTCATGCTGAGATTCCTTGTGCTGAGTGCAGCAGGTTGATCATTTGGATCTGGTTCACAGAAAAGTGTGAAAATCACAGTGCTGTACAGGGTTGGCCAAGTAGCACAGCACTGAAGATATATACTGGGCTCAAAGCAGAGGCTTCTAGCAATGCACGTGGTTTCAGCTAACCAGGTTCTTACCCAAATCTTGCCTTGTTTTCTCCTCCCTTGCTCTATTCTCCTAGTGGAGAAGAAACCTTGATAGAGAGGAAGATGCATGGGTGGTGTGTACTTTGTAAATATCTTCCTCTTCCGAGCACTTTGTATGTGTAGGTCAGGATGGTTGTCCATACGCCTCTCTGTTTATTAGGGCAGTAACATCCTAAAGGGTTAAGTGAGGCTGGGAATCCATGATGCCAGATGCAGTACACCCATTTAAGAAGTGACATGTATGACCTCAGAATGCTACAGTCCAGAGAAATAGGTCAGAAAGAAGAAGGAGCCCTGGAAAACGATGCACACACTGTCACAGCATGGTACCAAAATTTACAAACACTGTCTCCTTTCTCCTCTTAAGATCCGAGACAGGGAAGGAAGTTCTACAGCTGGTTTTTTAGACACAAATGTTGTCTATGAAAAGCTGATCAAGCTCCTACAGTACTACTTTGAAGAGATTGAGGGTTCTATATTGCAAAGACACTTTAAAAATCCCACCAAGAAAAGTATTTTTGGTATAAAACATCTTTCCTTATCCTGTTTATTTCCCCAGTCTTTTTTTAGCTTGTTCTCCAACAGCTGGCTAAGGAAGGAAGATCTTGTTGATTTGGATTGAGAAGAGGGAGATTTTTTTTTGCTGCCTAAATGCCAGGTCAGATGTGTCAATCACACAATTAGGCAATTATGTGTGCTGCAGTCATTTGTATTACTACTGCATGAGAGAAATTGGGGCAAAAAGACAGCAACTAGGGATTTTGTTTTGATTAAGAAAATTATACTTCCCACAGTCAATTCTGAAATGCTGTAGAAGGGTGTGATTTGAGCTAACACTCCCACATGCCTCAGAGAGAAAACTTTTTGTCTCCCTGTGGAGGCATTGAATACTGCACTACTGGCACACACCGGGAAAAACACTTCTCTCTTCTATAGACTGCCCCATTACTTTACAGTGAGCAATTAAGGAAGCACAGGAATCCAGAAGAAAACACTGTATTTGGATCTAATGAAGTATTTCACTCCATCAGAAAAATATCTTTTATTTCAGAGACATGGGATTCATTGCAGCTTGAAACCCAAGGACTGCTGATTCTGTGTTCGCTCAGAGACAGAAACGTTATGTGTTTGAGCCAGTGTGAGAGACTGGATTCAAATCTCACTGGATTATTTACTGGGTCAGAACAAACTGTGTATGTGGGGGGAAGGGGCGTGAGAGCAGTAATTCTCTATTGTTTAGTAATTTTCTATCGGCCTTTACAATGTAAGTTTCTGTTAAGGTAGTTGCAGAATAAGCAAATTTCTGAATGCTTTACTTAAAGCAGTGGTAACATGAGTATCCAGGTTTTGGATAAGGGATGCTGAACAAAGGTGCTTTACAACCACCTGTAAATATGCTGCTCAACGGACAAGTTCAAGTAAAGTTCAAGCTCAGAACAACCACCAGAGATCACTCAGGGACCACCAGAAGATCCCTAGTGACCAAATAAGGACTTCCGAAGAACTTCTTAGAACTAATTAACACATGTATGAACTTCATAAGAGAAGTAGTGAATATGTAAGATATTTACTGAATATGTAAAACTGTGAGTAAATATTAGCTACGCTGAGCCAAGAAGGGACACACACATGACTAGAGGAGCGATCCTCCTGTGTGTTCAGTGATGATAGTAGAAGAATGCCTGACCACTAATGCTCACAATTTGAGTCTTAGGGGTTTCTTGTTGCCAATTGACAGTAACAGGTCAGGTTGAAGCCCATATAGCAGGGACGGACATGGCAGCTCCAGCATGGAAGCCACATGGCAGATCTGTCAATCAAAGGGCCTTCCTGGTAGCCCACCCATACCATGCCCCCTTGAGCCTCTGATTGCCTACACCACCCCTCACTCTGGCCTGGAGGGCTTTGAGTGGGCAGTGAACCAGACCCTGGGAGGGGTGGCCACAGCAGCCAGACCATATAAATACAAGGGCACAGAGTCTCCACTTCCTTTTTCTCTCTCTTCTGTGGTCGTCACCATGTGAAGGATTCTCGGCAGTAACTATTTTTCTCTTATTCTAATCTCTTTCTTTACTCCTTCTCTCTTCTTCTCTCTCTTTACTCCTGTTTCTTCTCTTAATCTCTTTTCTTTCTTTACTTTTTCCTTAATCTTGTTTGGGTAATTTAAAACTGATGGGTTGTATTTTACTAAGCTGGTGTGTGAGTTGGGTGGAATGCTTTATCTTGGTTGTAGTTGCCCTGTGAACCTTTTGCCAAAATGGCTATTTTCTCACCAAATTAGAAGAAATCTCTTGGGAAATCATATATAGCACTTTCTCTTTATGTGATCTCAAGACATTAAAGAACTAAAAGACTTTGCAATTTTGAGCCTTAAATATAAGTAATACTCCCAGTAAAGCTTGAGGTTTCAGGACTTGAGTCCAACAGCCAGTATGTAAAACATTCTGCTCTTCTGCTCTATGGCCAGTTCAAGTCAGGTGAAGGGAAGAGAAGATGTTGGCCTGCTGAGTAAGACAAGCTCCATGTGGGTGGACAGGTGCTCCCAGCCCTGACCTTATATGGTATTTAAGCACATGGGTCTTCTTCAGTTTCTGACCAGTCCACTCAGAGGCAGGAGGCAAATGCTGATCTCCATTAGGGCCAGTGGGAATTTTGCCATTGGTATCCACAGAGCTGGGACTTTATGCAACAAATAAAGATGAGTGATCATTCACTGTCTGGTCGGAGGAGAAAGTGATAGAGCAGACCCCATGCAGACTAGCTTACAAAGCAGCTGATCCCCTGCAGATCAGCTCTTGGAGGCTTAATCTCAAATATGCCCTCCTCCTCCCAGCCTTCCCCACATATGTCAAATGACATCTGACCTCTAGCTCCTGGAAATCCTCTTCTTCCTCAACATCATAGGAGAGGGTGTGAATCTTGATGTCATCTGCTGACAGATCGATGAACTTGCTATCTGGGTACTCCAGGTCTTTGGTGGGAGAGCGGTCCTCGATGAAGGTAGTTTCACAGCACTCCGAGCCAATGCTCTCACCCCACGAGCGCAGCACATTCTCAGAGTAAAGGATGATGTTGGGCCGGTAGTGAGACTCCACTGTCTGCTGCAGCATGTTGGGGTCCAGGAGCTGATGCACAGGGTCATTCCTGCCATTCTCCAGGCAGATTGGAGAGGACAGGCTGCCCACTCGGTGACTCTGGTACTGTGGGGTTGAGTACACAGAGACCAGACCATCTCCACTCTCTGCCATTAAGTTCCTTGTATTAATTAAACCATTCCTTTTCCCAGCTTCAGTGATCTTATTGTGCATTAGCACGCTGTTCTGCTCAACCAAGCCATCCATACTAGGAGGTGTCTGAGGCAGTGGGACAGGTGGCCTTTATTTTGTTGTACCTTAGAGACAGTTCACACTGGGGCAGTGGCTCCCATTTTCCTGATGAAAAAAGGAAACCGACACCAAGGTGAGGACAAAGGCAATGAATAACATATCACGGCACTCAAATCAGCTCATCTTCCATATCATCTCAAGAGGAAATAATGCCCCACATATGTGCACACCCTGACCTAGTTCTTAGTTCTTCCCATATATGCCCACTTGGAGAGCGATAAGAAATGGCAAAAAAGACCGAAAAAAAAAAACCAACCCACAAACCCAAACAAACAAAGAACCCCCCCAAAAATAAAAGAACTGTTTTCCATTCTCAGAAATATGCAATTGCAAAGGGCAGGCAGCTGGTGTGTTCAGCTGTCAGTGTCTGCAGCCACCCTTTGTCCTTGGCAAGTGCTTCACTACCCTTTGGAAACCCGTCCTAAAAAAAAAATAAGCAGGATGTGTTCTTAAAATCAACAAAAAAAGCACCCAGGGAAGGTAAGATCAGATCTGATCCAGAAGAACTGAAAAAAATAATCCAAAACTCCTCTGGACAGGGTCTGAAATCCCCTGAGTTGCTCTGGGTGCCCTACTTCTTCCAACTCCTCCAAGGCTGTTCAGGGCAACAAACTGAAGGGCTGAGATGGGGCTTGTCAGTGTGACCAATCCCATATAGATGCACCTGGAAAGCCTGGATGCACAGTCACTTCAGGCCCAGGAACTGGTTGCCTCCTTTTGCACAGGAACAGAAGCTCTCCTCTGTCTCACCTGACCACCAGTCTGGCTCTGTATTGTGTGGGCTGCACTAAGGCATGAGAAATCAGAGGAACAGTTCAGAAGGCTAAAAAATACCTTTTTTCCAGGCCAAACACTTTCTCACCAGGATGCTAGTTTTTGCTAGTTTTCCTCAGATGTAGCCAAAGGAAAATGCTTTTTGAAACACAGGTGTATCTGCCACAGCAACAGTAAGTTCCGGGGTTTGTTTCCGTGCCTGACCATAGAAACGATAGAAATGCTCCTGGCTTCAAAGAGCTTCATACTAGATCCTCTAAGGCCAAGCTATTAAAGTAGGATTACCTATCCCCAGTGTGCTGTCTGGAGGAAACCAAGAATGACACATACAAATACACATACAGTATTATTTTTACTTGATGCATTCTCTCTATTTCCCTTTTATATCAGACAGCCTCTAACAGAGAAATGTCTAGGAGAAGCTTAATTTTATTTTCCCTAAATAATTCCAGACTTCAAATATCTGCGATCTCCCTTTTGAATGCAAGAGATATTTAAACCATTCAAAGAGCTGGTCTTCTGTTCTAACACTACCAATGAAGCAAGAAACGTGTTTAACATACAAGAGAGCTTAACTCAGTATGCTCACATGTTTACACTCACAGCACTTGGTTTAACATCCAGAACCCCCATTTTATTGTGCTGTGAAATAGTTAGTGCTTCTCCTAAGTGAACCAACAGGAAAGCTACAAAAGAGAAAATACATCATGGTGGGATCTCATGGAATTTACACTATACAGGTCTTGGCCTCAAACCTGGGGAACCTGTGAGCAAAATTAAACCAATCTGCAGATGAGCTTGGAAGCTTGGTTTCACCAAAGGATTAGTCCAAAACCCCTCAATTCATTTGCACCAGATAAAACCAAGAGAGTGGATGCCCTGCCTTTCCAAAGAAAACTCATTTCCATATGCAACCATGCTTGTGCTAAATGAATATAGGACGATGCCCTCCTCCTACTCCCAGTGGGGTAGCATCAGCCCATGTCAGCACAGAAGTGCTAGTGTGAGGTGGAGTTGCTTTTGGAAGAAGTAAGCAAAGTTCAGCAGACAAGAGTGGGTGGGGAGGCCAATGTGCTGACATCAGCCTTGGGATGGTGCTTGCAGAACAAGAACCTTCCATCCACTGCTCCCCACTGAGTGCTGGCAACTGGCATGATCTCCTGTGGGTTGCTTCAGAGATTATGTGGGACCAGCCACAACCTCAGTTGGGGAACACTTGCTGCTTTACCCAGCTAGGTATATAATCCAGCTACCAGGATCATTCTGCTGTGCCTCCCATAGCTTGCCCACAAACTTTCGACTTCTTCCTCCAACCTCTCTCAAAAAGCCAAAATGAAAGTACATCACCACTGCCAGAAGCTGAGAAAAAGTCCACAACTGAAGAGTAAGTTCTCAGACTTTGCTCAGTTCCCCCTGAGCTGGTTTGGAAAATGTAAAAGACTTCCTGATGTGTGACATCAACAATCAACTCTGCTGAACCCAGAGAGACTTCACCCAAAACTGCAAACCATCTCACAAGCATTCTTAGCCCTGCCATTTGTCCAAGCAAACTGAAATGGTCAGCAGGAGTATGCCACAGATGCAGTAGAAATTGGAGAAAGATGCACAAATCAAAAAGTCCCCTTCCACAAAAATGTACGAAGAGGTCAACAATTCGCCAATGCATCAACGGCTGCAGAAAAGCCTGGGCCATAGGGGACAATGCTTTAGTATGCCAAAGTGACCTTTTGCCCTTCCAAGTAAACTACAGGGAGTTTCATAAGGCAATGCAACTAACTCACACTGGGAAAATTAGGAATTCATGCATTAGTGATAGCTAAAGGTTTCACTGCTAACAGTGGAAGTAAAAAGACCTCCATGATATTTTAGTCTTACCAATACGAAGCAAATCCAGGAGCACTTCAGAATGTTACTGGGATGTCAGTGTCACTGTTACAGGACTGCCCCATATCATACCTTGTTCTTTAATGATCATCAGCTTATATGATGCAGGAGCCAAGTCCCTGGTTAAAAGGAGGCTCAAGACTCAACATCGTTACAAAAGGTGATTTTGCTCCAAAGCATTTGGAGTTACTACAGACAAGACTCTGAAGAAGACCTAAACCAGGACTGCTCATGACACTCTATGGATGATATCTCTATCATCCCAAGAAACTGAGAACCACTATGTTACAGGCTTACACATCCTCCCTAATCACCCACACCAGCAAAGTGTCAGCAAACCACCTCATAGCCTGGCTTCAACCTGTGCCCTCTCCAGACAACACCTACGCTGCAGTAAATAAGTTCCATGCCTAATCTGAGAAGCCCCAAAAGAGGAAAACTACTCTGTTTTGGCAGGTAAGAGAATTGAGCAGCATGAACATTCAGCCTATGGACAACAGAATGCATCCTGGTATCCTTCACTTACTAGATAGGATGGTGTTCCTCAGTCCTACCATGGATCTATCTGGCAGCTGCTTACCTGCTGTGCATTTAAACCAGTCTTGTAAACTAATCTTGCAGATTCTGAGTGACACCTTCCCCTAGGGATGGGGGAGAAGGAGAAAAAAATACCCGAAATGAGGCAAGGACAAGACAGGGAGATCCTTCCCCCACAGAGCTCATCCAATAATAGGGATAATGCATTGCTCAAGACATCTTCCTCAGAGTCCCACATAGCAGTGCAGCTAGCATGCCTCAGGGAAGGTCAGCAGAGAGATGCATATGGCAGCATGCAATCAAGCAGAGTTATTTAATCCTAGAGCCATTTCAATCTGTAACTGGCTGGCTACTTCAGCTGAGCCTGACTCAATGTTCTCAGCCCCGCAAATGTACTGCTTAACAGTAAGAGGCTGATAAGTCTCATGCCTTTTGATTATACTACCTTAACAGGGGAGAAAAAAGGAAATAATAATTAATAATAACAGTAATAACAGCAGTAATAATGAGGCATTGATTTTTCTTTTCTGGGTGAAATTCCTGAGTGGCTGACCATTAGATTTAAATCAATAGCATCTTGATTGCCAGTGCATTTTGATGCATAGCTGAAACAAGGTCAATTGCTGTCTAGGGAAACTAAAAAACAGTTGAGGTACTGCAAAACTCTTCATCAATGAAAAGGCAGGATTAAGAGCATTGTCAGCTTGTGAGACACTGGATTATTATATTAATTACTGGCCTGGACCAACTCAAGTGTGTGCATGGGGGGGAGGGGACAGGTCAAATTTCACAAAGGTGAAGTGGTGCCCTGGTCCACACCCCAGCCCCTTGAAGCCTCCTTGACCACCCCCAGAGCAGCTGTCAGTCATTGGCACACTGGGAGCACTGCCCTACACCCTGTCCTGGAGCCCCAGTCTAGCCTCCATTTCACCTCAGGTGCAGACACCTGAGCATGTTTCTTGGGAGAAATTAATTGCAGATATGCAAGGTGCACAAGTCCAGTGGGCTCAGTCTCCCTTTGGAGTAATGATACCCCTATAAAATACAAGAGAGACCTCTCAGCTTAATACTAACCTTCACATGAGTGAAGCAGGTGAAATGAGTCCCTCAGGTTCAGATGGAGGTGCAACAGAGAATGGCACATGGTCATGAGTGATGCTTAGGGGCAAAAGGCAGCAAGTGCTTCTGCAATGGCCCAGAGCCTGTGTCCTGCCTGCGGGGACTCCTTGGACATGGATTCAGTCACTATACTTTCACTAAGGGCTTTCTTTGACGTGACCTGGGCCAGGCTCACATGCCTGTGACTCACAGGCAGGTCCTAAAATTAAGATTGCTCCAGTTTCCAGGTTAACTGCAGCCCAGAATCCCCAGATGGCAGTGTGCCTGAGCAGATAACCTCTAACAGACCACCTGAGGAAACTGGAGGATGCCTTCTCTGCAGGACTCCAACACTCGGAAAAAAGCCACTCTCATTACCTAGGACTGCAGTGAGGTTTCAGAATGATGCTGACAAGAAAATGAAACTCACCAGAGCCCTCTCGATAAGAGAGCTGTTCAGTCTGCTCCAAGATGCAGAGTTAATTTAACTGATTTTATACAGGTTTCATCTGTCTGCACAGTTTCAATTTGTCCCAGAAATCAGCACTGGTACTGAGGCTAACCAAAATAATTCTGCATTTTCAGACTTGAGGCTGGAACCAGAAGGGAAAACCAAGTTCCAGTAGATAGTACATCAACCTTCAATCTAATGTTTACCTTGGGGATTAGAAATTTTTACCCAGGTCTCTAGTATTAAAAGTGAATCTAATAATTATTGTAAATGTTACTCTTTTCAATTTCTTGCACTTCTTCCTCCCCCCACCCTTTTTTTATTTTAATAAGAAGCGGTGACCAGTGCCAAGATATTTAGTCTGCAATGCTGTGGTTTATTAAGCTATCACTTGTGTTACAGCAGAGCCCAGCTACAGTAGCTGCAATGAGAGCTATGCTCTGCTGGGTGTTCTGCAGCCTCCTGCTCTGATGACAGTGGCTGACAAACTAATTAAGCAAAGGGTGTGAGACAGAGAAATGCCAGCAGTAGAGAGCGCCAGGGGAGAACAGCTAAATGCTGTGCCCCAGGTTCTGGTAGACAAGGAGCAGAAGCCAGCTCTGTTATTGCCCACCATCCCAAAACTCCTTTGCTCTCCTGTGACCTGGCAGGATGCTATTTTCCTCCTCTTTCCATGGGACTTTACACAGCTCAAGCACAGCCTAAGGGTGTTTCAGCCTTCTGGAGATCCTTTTCATGTACCCAAAGTCCTGTGTGAACAAGCAATTCAGGAACTCTGAATTCAGAAACCTTGAATTCTGAACAAGCAACTCAGTTGAAATACTAGGCTATGGCTGACAAGTCCCAGCCATCTTGTCATAACAGATCACAAAGACACTCATGCCAGACACTCTGACATGCCAGATCAGGCATTACCAGCCCAACAGCCTGGTTTATTGACAGGAGATGAAGGCAAGTTATGGTGATGCTGAAGGCAGAGTTCCTATCTGCTATCAAGGCTTACGGCTGTACCTGCTGCCATTTCCTGCAGATCATCAGCCAGGAAAAAAATGTCATGTGCTTCTGCATGGGGGTCTTGGATATCAGGGGAAATCTTTTCCTCATGAAGACAGTCAAGGATGGGGAAAGGCTGTCCAGGGAGGTCCTGCAGTCTCCATCCTTGTAGATTTCCAAGACCCACTGAGCAACATGGTGTGACCCCATTGCTGACCCTGCTTTGCGCATGAAATAGAACTAGAGACCTCCTGAGGTTCCTTCAACTTAATTATCCTATGATTCAAATCCCTCTGATCCTTACAGATTCCCACCTGTTGCCCATGCTCCCAAAAAGACATTCACTGTTCCCACATCCCTCTGCCAATCCCTCAGTGATTCTAAATCTAACACAGTATGCCAAGAAGTGGCAATAATGACCCTTCACAGGGCTGTGCCACCACCAGAAACTGATTCAGCCTCATGACTACCAGATTCAACAAAATGCCCTTGGGTTTCATGCCGGTTCTCCCACTGCCAGGACAGAGAAAGAAGAGGAGAGAAAGCTTTCTTGAAGAGCAGGCAAGTCAAATGGTTAGCGCTGCAGCCTGAAAAAAAACACATCAAGAGAGGTCTGGAGGTTGCAGGTTTCCTGGCACAAGCTTTCATGTAAGAGGGAGTTTTTAATGCCCAATGCAATAGGCTTCAGCATGGTTTGAGGTATTTCAGACATTTGGAAACTGCAACAACAAACATGGACCTTTGCATGAGAGAAATCACAGGCAATAAATGGATCTGGAGAGCTGATTACAAAGTGAAATATTTAATGAAATGAAGGAAAAATATTTCCCACTTGCATTTTTCTTCTTTGATTTAGCTGGGCTCATTAAACTAGGTTTTGTTTTAAGGGAACACTATATTTCAGCAGCTGAAATTCCTTTTGCCCTATTAAGTAAACTACAGGGAGTTTCATAAGGCAATGCAACTAACTCACACTGGGAAAATTAAAAATTCATGCATTAGTGATAGCTAAAGGTTTCATTGCTAGCAGTGGAAGTAAAAAGACCTCCATGCTATTTTAGTATTACCAATATGCAGCAAATCCACTGTGAAATGTGGGCCTGTCCTTCTCTGAAGAGGAGGAACTTGGAGTACAGTGAAACGCCCAAGGTCATGTCGAACAGAGTAGCAGAACTGGAAATAAAATCCAGGTCTCTTGACTGTCTGTCCAGAGATATATTTAAATGTGGAAACAATTACCATATGCATATTAGATCTGCCTGAATAATTGATTGCTTAATTCAGTAGCTTAACCAAAGAACAGAGTGGGGGAGAAAAGAGGAATTATCTTGCACTGACCTAAAACATAAAATGTTATCCCTGCAACAAAATATTTCCTTTTGAGCAGATGGTAGCATCTTGTCTGAGCCAAAATGTAATGTTTTGTTTATTTATTTTTATTTGAACAAACTGTTTTTTAATTCAAGTTATCTCTAATTAAAAAAAAAAAAGACATTCAGGCTTTTCTAGCAATCTTCCTTCCTGGCTTAATTTTGTCAGCCTCGACTCTTTGTGGAGTTCAGTCTGAATTCACAACTTTCTTCATTCAATGACAAAACTGCACTTTCCAGATAATGAATAACTGACCTGACTAACAGCACCTTGCTCTGATGTAAACAACTCTGCCTATTGTGGAAGGCACAGTGTAAAAACACCATGACACCTGTACAACTTATGGCAATTATTTTGTGAAGTGAAAGCAGTCAAAAAATCAGGCTCTGTGATTTTTAAGCAAGACATTCATTCCACCAAGGCAATCCGGGAAAGCTCAGTGTCAAAAACCTATTATCAGCTCCCTGACTGCATCTGAACATGTGAAAGCTAAGAATCAGCTTTGACCAAATGGCTAGTGAGCTCAGTGTGAAACTATAAACCAAAGCCTAGCACACGGTTCTCTTGTGTCTTCTCCTTCTCCCCCGAGTGCAAGTATGTACCCTCCGCTCTGAGCCTGGCTATCTAGCAGCACACAGAGCAAAGGATGCCATCACACCAGCTTGGATCACTGCATTCAGAGGCTCCCCAATACTGCAGAAGAGGATCACTTGACAACCCCAAATGTATCCAGCCTCACTTGTGATCTCCCCTCACCCATTTCAAACAGGGGAGATTGAGTCATGAGGAGAGATTCTTGCGTGAAAACATGTCTCTCCCAACAGAAGGCTAAGCTGACATTTCTTCTCCCTCCTTCCATCCAAAAAGCTTTTCAATAAAACTCTGTGATTATGCCCAGTGCTATAAAACTAACCTTCATGATATAATAAATAGACGCATAGCAAAATACCCTTCGGCACTGTGGTCATGCTGAAGGCTGCCAACCTGAAGAGCAGAAAATTGTGCTGTCTTTCACTCTCAAAGCAAGTGAATATAACTGTTTTCTGGGGTGTATAATTGTATCCCTAATTGTTCAGAGGGCCCTCATTGAGAAAAACTTCTGAAGTGAGTACTGCGACTCTCCTGCATAGAGTGAAGAGCACTCATAGCCTCTGCCCAAGAGCTGCTCTGGCTTCTGGGGAAAGCTTGACTCAGACCCACACTTATCATGCCACGTTTTGGGCCAGAACTATCAATCTTATGGATTTAACCATGACCCATGTTTTGCAGAGTGAAGACTGATGCACAGTTGAACTGTGTGTTCCATTGAGTGTTTACGTGATGGACAAGCTTCATGCTTAGGTGAAAAGATGCACTGTCTCAGTCTTCTTGGTCTCTATGCACAGAGTCTGGGTAGTTTCTGAGAGTGAATCTAAATTTAAACGTCTGGGAAAGGCTAAGTCATCACCAAAACCCTCTGCCTAATTTTAGTGGTGACTTGTGTTGCAACAGAATTTAAATTCTCCAGCTTAGAAGAAGCTACCTGATGCTCTTCCCTGTAGAAAGCCACAGCAAGGTAAAGTCCCTGCTGCACAAAGTAGACCTTCTAAAAGAATCACAAGTGTCTCTCCCAGGAATACCAACATCACAGTATCACCTGGCCCTCTTGATCTGCCTGCTGGCTGACTCCAGTGCCTCCCCTTCGACCTAAAATCCCCGTTTAACTGTGTTTGTGACCAGGCTGGCCCACACACAGGAACATCCAAATGTGGATTCGAGACTGACCCTACTAACTCACTTAAGTCTCATTCTTGATGGGCAGCCAAGCCCCCAGAGTACCTGATTCTTGCACACACCTTACTTATCTGGCTCTGCTTGCATTCCCACATTGCATGCAGGAAGCAAAGAAGTACAAGATACCTGCCTCGCACTTCTTCTGCATGTAACCTACCAATGCTGTGCTCCAGGCTGGGACTTTAGATATATTCCTGAAGCATGAATGATAACTAAAGAGATTACAGAACAGGAAGACAGCCTGGTGGTGCAGACTTGGTGCAAAATGAAGGTTTCTGTACTTCCTGCCCCAAACAAAGCACCCTAGGGTTGTAAGTCACTTTGCTTGAAAAACGCTTATGTGATACTGTAAAATTGCTAGTGCCAGTTCATCAGGGCGAGGATGATTAGATTAAGCAGCCACTCCTGGGGCAATAAAATCAGCTGTGCTTCATCAGGCTCTAGAAGAACTGCAGAGCTAGGAATATGCTGTGGGACAAAAGCTTTACAGAATAAGTGATTTAGCCATAGCAAGACTGGTAGCTGGAGGCAGATAGGGCAGGCAGGGAAACACTGAGCAGTAGCATCAGTGGGCATAAAGTAACCTTTACAGACCTTTCTTAATCCTGTACTCACCCCTCCCTGCAGAAACCAGAAGGGATATGAATAAGGGGGTGCATTAGACTCAGGGTATTGCCAGAATGAGATGAAAAATCCTATCACCTCTTGCCTCTGGGAGGAGAAGGAACATAGGACCCTGGAGATTTTTATATGGGAGGCACACACATTGGTCTGGCAGAATATCCACAACACAGCATTGTCTCCATGATCCTGCAAGCTACATGCAGTTGGAAGAAGAGAGATTGTTTTGTTGCAAAGAGCACAAGAATAGGGGCTGGAAGGTAGGTGGGTGGGTGATGCGGGGACACCACGTGCTGGGAGAGGACTGGATAAGACAATGCATGTAGCAGGGAGCTGCTGTGGGAGATGTCCTGAAGAAGCATGCTGAGCACATCAGTCCTGTAGGACCTGACACCAGGCTGGATGTCTCAAGGAATCTGGGAAAGTCAGGTCCCTCCTAAAGGAGCTGAACTTTTTGATTATGCCCTGCCTCTGGCAGTTTTCAATATCAGATTGGATATGGTCCTGAGCAACCTGATCTAGTAGAAGGTGTCCCTGCCCATGGCAGGGGGCTTGGAACTAGATGATCTTAAGGTCCCTTCCAATCCAAACCATTCTATGATTCTATGATTGTCTTCCAAGGAAATTATCCATTTGCAAACAGCATTTCAAAGTTCTTAGTTCTCTCTGGGGATTTTTAATGGGTCTGAGCACTCAGTCAAAGCACATAAATCCCTGCTAGAATTATGCCAACTTGATGTGAACAGTCAGTTCAATCTTCTTGTGCCCCAGTGAACTAAAGTCTCAGAGTGTAAGGATAAAAATACTTTACAGCATGAGTTTGGATGGTTGGTAAATGAGGGAACTTTACACATTCAGGTTTTATATAGATACACACATACAGATAAACTTCTATAGGGATGCCATATATAAAACTGGGAGTGCTAAAGGCATGCATAGACTCACACCTCTCATGTACTGCACCACTACTTCAAAATGTCTTTGCTAGTCCAATGAAAATAACCAGTTTGTCACTCTTTTGACTTTATGACACCAAATTCAAAGCACAAAATCTTTTGATTCTTAGTTGCTACAGGTTAGACCAGCTCCACCTAAATCCTCAAGGTCACAGACATTTACATGTGAAGAGGAGAATTTTGCTACTCAAAAGTAGTTTCCAACTTTTACTAGAGAAAGAATATTGAGAAACAATTGATTTGATAGCCAGAGGATATATATTCAGACATGAGCAGCTATTCTCACACACTTAGACACTATTCACATTTGTCAAAGCAAAGCCACTGAACACACAGAGTATTTTCCTCCTGTACACACCTCTGCAGTTCTTTTCCACTTGCACCATACAAACAATAACCTGTACAAATTCATCTTCAAAGTGAAGAAAACGAAATTTGGAAATCCCAATATGCAGTCCGCAATCTTAATAACCACACAGGCAGTATTAAAAACCTCTCCTGGAAGCAATTATAGCTGGCTGCAGATATGAATTTACACTAGAGAGAAAGATAAAAACCCTTATCCAACTATGTTGCACCTTTTCTCTAATACTATCCTCGGAGGCAAAAGCATTTTAAATCCTGAGAGCAGCCTTCATCAAGTTAAATGTGTTGTGGTGGTGCCTGTATACACTACATACTGCATTACATCTTCATTGGTATAAGGAAGAACCTTCCCGTGCGTGTGAGATTTATTCCAGAGCATATAGCACCAGTGGTGTGAGATGTCTGCTTGCCCACTTAATAAAAGGAGACTTCATTTAATTCCTACAAATGCATTTATCCTACATGCACCCTGGCATGACCTGTAGTTACCAAACTGCTAATAAAATGTCAGCTTATCCTGTAAAATCAGAAATGCCTTATTCTTAGGAGTGAGGTAATTTGAAATTAATATGGAGCATCTATATGCAGCTCCTTTGAAGATGATAGCTCATTAACTATAATTAAGAGCAAATAATTTAAATGCATGAATGTAAAAAAGTGCATTCTCTGTTCTGACTGCGTTTTATAATACAAAAAAATCCCCATGTAAGTAACAGTTAATGCATCATCTTGAGTTTAAGAATGTCAAAGCACCTTTTAATTTTTGTTAATGCTCTGTTTACACTGGATTAATGTCTAATTAATTGTAATTTGAATATTTAATCTCCCTGGAAAGTTCAGATTTTTTTATCTTCTTTCTCTTTCATTACACACTGAGGCTACAGTCTCCCTCCAGTGATTTTGAACGCACAGTTCAACAGATTGCTCTCCGGAGCAACTCCTGCCACTAGGTAGCTCCACGTTCTCACCGTGGGTCAAACCCCATCACCATTGCCAGTCCCATATAGACCCTTCCACCTCTTCTCCTGCAGCACACTCTTGACCAGCAAGCACTACCAGTCCTGTTCCAGGAAGGCTTGCACTCTGAATTGCCAGTTCCAGAAAGGTTTCAATGCATTTACCAGGCTCTTCCTACTGAAGGGCTGACCCCCTTGCGGGATGCTTTAGTGATACCCGATCCAGAAGGATGGTGCAGGCATGAGGGACTTACCCAAGGTCAACCCCTCTCTGCCACCGAATAGCAGGGACCACTGCTGTCTCCTTGTCCCAACCATCCCTCTAACTTAGCTATCACTGCTCGCAAACTAGAGAATGGGAAAAGAAATTCAGTCCGGCGCCTCTGGAGCAGGATGGTGAGGGAACCGGTCAGCTGTGGCTGCCAAGAGCCCAGCATCTCTGCCGCCTGCCCCCCGGCTCTACGCCGCAGCCCGCACGGGGTCGCGCACTCCCGCATCTCCCCCTTCCCGGGCCAGGCGCTGCCCTGGGCTGGCAGGGTGTCCGGGAGCTGGGAGGGAAAGATGCTCTGCCACAGTGCGCTGTAGGGGATTCCTCATGGGGAAGAGGAGGGACGGGGAAAGGAGGACCCCATGCACACACTCCTATCCAGCACTCCCAACCCACACCTCGCCATGGCACCGGAAAAGCCTTGTCCCTCCCCAGACCCCCAGCGGGCAGGGCAGATTATGCTAATTTCGACTCTCACCGGAGCATCGGAGAAGCTCCTCTGCGGGCGGCGCCCCGCCGCAAGGCGAGGGCAGGCTCTGTCCAGTCCCCGCGCTCCCCAGGGCTCCCGCCAGCGACTCCGCCGCGGCGGCTGCGGACGCCGCGGTGCTCCCGCCTCTGCTCCGTGCCCGGCGGCGCGGCTCCGGAGTATGCGGCGCGGGGAGGGGGAGGGGGTTTGGTGTATCGCTCCCTGGAGGGGATAGGACAGGATGGGATGGGATGAGGGGTGGTCACTCACCTCCCTGCAAGGTGACCCGCAGCGCGGTGCTCCTACTGTGGGCTGCCAGAGAGGCGGCGTAGCTCCGGGCCGGCGGTGGCTCATAGCCCGGCCGCGCCGCCCGCCGGCATCCCGGCTGCGGGGGCGGTGGCAGCAGGGGGCGGCGGGGGAGCGGGACCGGCACCGCGACCGGCACCTGGACCGGCACCGGGAAAGGGCGATCGGCCGGCGGGGCTGCGCCGCCTGCACCGACTAGCTGTACTGTGCGCTCAACTCGCAGGGAAGAGGAGGAGGAGCAGGAGGAGGCGGAGGAGGGAGGGAGAAGGAGAGAGGCAGAAGAAGCAGCCCTGCGTGGCAGCGCATCCAACTTTCCTTATGCAGCAGGAACAGCCTCCATACCCTGGTGTGTAGCCCCCACCTCGGGGGAGTATGGCAAAACCCGCCCCTCTCTGCCCCCTCCCCCCCATCTGTCGTCCTCCTCCCTGGGCCTTCCTCCTAGACAGGGATCTCTTTTGTTTTCCACCCACCGGAGCTCAATAACCCTTCAGAGGCATCGAGTCCGCTCGCCCCAGCTTGGCTGACCCTACACCTTGCCCTGCCGCAGAGGGCCCCCGGTACTGCTTCCCCACCCACACAGGCACCTGCCAGCATGAAGCTGGGCATAGCTCCCCAAGGCGACGGGGAAGCTCTAGCAGGTCTGAAGAACTTTATTTTACTAGTGGTTTATATTTTAGCGTAGTGATGGGCACACCAGGCTGCGGCATTGAGGGGTGTTCCCAGCTTTCCTAATAACTGTGCATAATATGCGTAAGCAGTGTTCATTCGTTCCTCTTTCCATCCCTAACAGGCCTGATAGCCAAGTCATTTGCCTAAAAGCTTCTCTGTCACCACTTCTTTCTAGATGGGTAAACATCCATTGCTCAAAGTGTTTTTAGGAGATCACATGCCCCTTTTAGATCACTGCTTTCCTTTGCCACGGCAGGGAGGCAAAAGGATGTACAACCCTGGTGCATTTTGGTTGCCTCCACTTCTCTCCCAGGGTTAAAGCTGTTTTCTCTCCCCGCTTACCTATTATTTGTTATTCATACTCCCAAAATAAGCCATGCAAAATCTTTGCTGAAGGAGAATGTTCAAGATTTAAAATACACGTTAACTAACTTGAGTCCATTATAGGGATTTTAAGCAGAAAATCCCTCCAGCCTTTGCTCTTCCACAACATTTCAATTCTCTTCCAAACTCTCACTTGTTTTCAGTATATCCCAGTGGTATTTACAAAACATTTTTCTCTCCATCTAAATATCTGGTCCCTTGCTCATTGGTGACTTGCTCCAGACTGCAGGGAGGTTTTGTCTGTTAGAGAAAATGGTTTCTTCCTTAATGTAATAGGCACTGGGAGAGAATGAATATGTAATCAACAGAAAAAAATAGCCCCAAATTATGGTCACTCTTATTCTCGAAAGTGTTTTTCACCTTTCCTTTGTTGAGAATAGAAGCCTCTAAATCACATTCATTATGCCTTTACCAAGTAAGACTTTTAGGAAAAAGACTATCTTTCCATTCTCCTTGTACAGGAACATAACTGTAGGGGGGCTGGCTTGCAACCAAAGGACTTCTAGATGCTACAGGGCAAATTCATCAGGCATTACTGCTACTGAATGGAGATATCAGCTCGCTTGGATGGACAGCAAAATACTGTTTTTTATTCCTGGTGAAATACAATTTCTTAGTGACCAAATGTATTTGTGAAATAGGAGGAAAGCCAAAAAGACTTGTTAGAATTCTTTTCTTGGAAGGAAAAAATGGCATTTATAATGGAGTGGGGAAGGGATTTCTGGGTCATCAAGTCAAATTGTCTTGCTTCCAGGCAGCCACATCCTGTGAGCTTGTTTGTTTCCTTTTGACACTTCCAAAATGTGGGGACTTTCTATGTTGTTATCAAGATGAGGTTCAGTGACATCAGGGAAGTAATAATTTTCTCTTAACACTGTTCCTCCATGTTTCCCATTCTCCCTGCACCAAACTAAGCACATTGTTCATTCGGTCTGGGAAGACCATGGAACTTTGTGTCCATGAGGAAATCAGGCCTCATTTAACTTAGTTGAATTTTGAAGCAGAATCAAGAAAATCTAAGTAGTGAAAAAATTACAATCCAACAACCACAGTGGATGTAACTGTTGCTATTGACCAGGGCATACTTTGCCTTTTTTTCTTGTCAGCCTCTTCTCTTGCCTAAAACCATACAGGAGCTTACCAATACTTTAACTGGAGTTAATTATGACACTTCCCTATTGCACTAAGCTTGGCATAAATTGGCCTATTCCTGATGCTGAAAGGCTAATGACTATGCCTTATTTGATTTTGATATTTGCAACTCACTGGTACAATTTGATTGTTGGAGAAAGGTTTTCAAAGAGCAGTAGAAAGGGGCTTGTGGTGCAATGAACTGCAGCAGACTAGTTTGCAATTTGGA
The DNA here is from genome assembly GCF_003984885.1 of Neopelma chrysocephalum. Lineage (NCBI taxonomy): Eukaryota > Metazoa > Chordata > Aves > Passeriformes > Pipridae > Neopelma > Neopelma chrysocephalum. The sequence goes on from NW_020897779.1 coordinate 1,666,703, forward strand.
GGTTTCTCTTCAGGTCTAGCAGCATCACTGAGAGTCCTCTTCAGCACCTGGCTGTGCAGTGCATCCTTAATGCATTGTGCCAGCACATTTCACAGCTTCTTGGTAAGAGCTGTGGGTGGGAAGAAATTGTGGAGGTTCATGCTATGTGTTAAAGGCACTTTTCTCCAGAGCTGATGCAGGTGCACCTCAGTAGAAAAGCTTCTGTGTAGACAAAAGCACAAAGCATTGCACTGACAGAGAGCAGTATGAAGAGATGTTTGAAAGGAGCAAGGCAGGGGAAGAAGAAAGTCCACATTCTTTAGGTCTGATGGCTCTTGGAAGCTCATTGCAGCTGTTTGCTGTTCTAAGTGTATGTCAGCAACCTGCTAGGACAAACTACATAGCAGTCAAGGACCCCTTCTTGCTTTGGTAGCAGGGATCTGAGTAATTGCTCCCCAGGGCCTCTGAGCAGGGCTCAGGTGTGGCCTGAGCTCCTGAGAAGCTACCCTTCGAATACTTGGTGAATAATAACAAGAATAATCATTGCAAAGAGAAAAACTGAAAGGCAAAGCTGCCTAGGGCAGAAGAAGAAGAAATGGAAGGGATGCAGGGCAGCCCATGTTGACTTGGGAACCTCCATGGATCCTGTACTCTCCTGCTCTCAGTGAGGAGCTAGGGATTTGGGAGACATCAAGACAGGATGTAAAGAAGAAATGCCACCTGGAAGCAGAAATTACAAGAGAAGTACAAACAGCTTTTCTTACAACATGGGAATTTGAAGAAGTCAGGGAAGGGATGAGACTTTGCAGACATATTTCATTATAGCTCCAGGGAAATAATTTCACCACTAATTGCTCTGACCAGGGCTTTTACAAAGACTGATACTGACCAAACAATTGGCCACTGACTTCAGTGGAAGCACCCTAAGGAACAACCCCTTGGCTGGGGAGTCACACAGTCCTGATCACCTTCCTGCTCTTTTCTCCGCTGGGTGCTTTGCACCACTGTCAACAGTCTGTCTGTGAGAGCCCTTGGAATGAGAACTGCTCTGAAAGCTTCCTGGCCAAAACCACATGGGAACCATCACAGAATGGGAGCAGGAGAGAGTCGTGGTCTGGAAACCACACATCCAGTGCTTCAGGGAAAGAGGGTGAGCTTTGTGGTAGCCATGAGGATTTGGGGAGCATCATTAGCTGGTGGATCTGCTGATGTGCTAAAATGCTCATGTGAGCTGGTGGGAGAAATGTTATGCTGTGGACCTCAGCTGTCCAAAATCTGATAATCTATGATGTAGTGTATGCTCAGGACACCCTGAGTAGTAAAGTGTAAAGACAGTAACCTGCAAGTGCATTCCTGGTCTCTAGGAAGAGCAGCAGCACCACCTATCACCAGAAAAAGAAGGAGAGAGGATAGACAAAGTGCTACTCTTTCTCCCTGTTCCCAGTACAAGACTGGAGCCCAGGCTTTCTGGATGATCACAGAGAAACTTCCTTCTTCCAGCAGAAGAACCTGGCTTAAATCTTTTCCTCCATGCTTTCTGCTAGACTCCTGCTGGCTCTGTGAATGTCTCTTGATTTGTCCGTCATTGAGCATCTTTTGCTGCAGAGGGAATGAAATGTCACTTAATGACTCTAAAGCAACAGCTGAGTGGTAGACTGTCCCCCAAGGTCACCTGAGGCTCAACAGGAACAGACTGCAGTGAACGTGAAAATGCTTGTTGGGTTAAGTGATGTAGGCCAGATGTGCTCAGCCTTAATAACTTGGGTGTGTGGTTGTGGAGTGATCTTGCTGTGGTACAGAGCTAGCAGGAGATAGAGGGGATGGAAAGGTGAAGGTTTTGGGAAAGAAGCGCTGAGAGCTGGTATTTACAATGACAATGAGCCAGAAAGAAACCCAAAATACAAAACCTCAAGTCTACAACAACCAATTGTTCACCATTCAGAGGGCACAACTAGGCTCCAGGACCCTGTGCTCTAAATTGTGCTGGGCTTTTGGCTTGTGGATGGGCACATAAGGGTTCTGTCTGTCAAAAATCATGGCAACATAGGTACTGGTGTGGTCACGTAGCTTGATTCTGAGTGATGGTACAGAGCAATCAGGAAGCAGCCCAAAGTTGTAATCTCTTCCTGCCAAAGGCAAGAAGAACCTTTCCAGGTAATTGGATCCAACCCCAAAGGTGTAGCCAGGAGTGCTTTTAACTTTCTGAGAAACAAGAAGTGGTTAGCTGAAATGACTGAGCTGTTTGGGTGCTGAAGTTTGTGTTGATTTGTTTGCTGGTAGTTCTGAAATTAGAATAAAAATGAGAGTTTGAGTTAACCCAAGCTGAGCATTTTTTTTCTTATTCTGTATTCATGGCAAATTGAACAGGAAAAGATAGAATTTTTTGGCTGAGTGAATGATGTAACAAAGCTCAAGATCAAATGTTTCATTGCTTTGAACTCTTCTTTGCTCTTATAAGCTCGATATGTGCACTTACTTGTAATAGGGGAAAAATATAAACACAATCACTGTCACTCTGCCTAATGTGAACCAAGAAAGAGTGGCTGCTAGATATCATCTGCTAGGAGGATGAATTAAACAGGTCTTTACATCTGGTACTAAATTAATTTGGAAGGACCTGTTAGGAAAAGTGATACAGGACCAACCTTTTATATACTCAAGTCCTCAACCTCTGGAAGGGGTTGTCTTTATCTCTTTTGCTTTAGACAAGTTACATGAATCCTGCTAAAGTGGCCCAATTTTTCATATGTCCAGGAGCTGAGAGACTCAGAGTCTCAGAAAAAAATTGCATTGCTTTTATTTTGCCATCTGTGCCTCATCTCACTGCATGCGGTTCTAATGTTTGAACTTTTTGGGATTCTTCCAGGAAGCCTTACTGCAAGCACTGGCATCAGTGCTTCCCTGTTTGTAAGGCAGGTCTTTGAGCAGTTTGGGCAGCTCCAAGGGAGAGGGAACTCTTTCATTTCTGTGCTGCCTTGCATTGCTGGCCTTCAGAGGTAGACAGGAAAGGCACAGGTTAGTGCTGATTGAGATGTGGCCACCTGTCAGACAGGAAACGTGCTAAGGCCACCTTCTGATTTTTTTTTTAAGGGAAGGAACCAGTCGTTGGTGACAATATTTAGGTGCTACAGATCTTGGACAGCGTCAGATAAACATCTGAGATAAAAATGGTTCCTCTTGGATATGATTAGGGATCTCCTGAGTTGTCCAGCATCTCACTTAAAATGCCTTTTCATCCACTGAAACTGCAGCATAAGTGCTTTGTTTAAATCAGGCACTGAGTGCCATGAAAATTGCCCTATTGTTTGTCTTATGGATCACTCAGGCTCCCAGTATGTAGGGGCATATGTATAAATATGCTAAGAGACCAATCAGTCCTTTCCCCAAAGATCTGATACTTTTAAGTAACCAGGACAGTAAAAGTGGGGGTTGAAGGGAGGCACCTAGTCCCACTGAGCATCTTGGACCTGTATTTATATATGGACATGTTGATGCCTAATTGGGTAGACATTAAGTTGAATTAAATGGATTGCAGCTTGTTCACATTGGGTTGGTTCAGCCCCTTAAAGAAAGATGCTTGGGCCTGTGGAGAAACCCTGTGTCATTGAAACAGTGTCAATGGACTCAACACAAGTCATCTGGAAGAGCTATAACTCTCTGGAGTAGTGGCTGGAAGCAGGAGGATGCCATGTAACCCAGGTTCTTGTTAATAGATCCCTTGGGGTGGATTACAGTGAAACAACACTGAACAATCAGTGTTTGTAAATGTACATATATAGGGTTTATTTTAGAACAGTTTGGTTGCAATGGAAAGCAGGAATGTAGCCATTTGGGTTATTATTATCTATACTGATATGGCAATATGAAAGCACTCAAGAATATGGATAAGGGAAAAAGAAAGGAAGGAAGAGAAAGAAAGGATAAGAGTAGAAAGATTCATAATCACCACCTATGGATCTATGATGAGACTTGATTGTTGCAATTTAGTTGTCCATTGGCTGAAGTGATGACCTGGATGCCTGGGGGGTTGCTGGTGGACGGGGAGAGGGGAGCTGGAAAGCTTAGACAAAAAGTTACTAAAGAAACCCTGCCATTGAGTCATGAGGTGCAGAAAGGACTCCTTCACTTCTCAGAGAGGAGCCCGGGTGCCTCTGAATCCAATCTTAGCCTCGGATTATGTCAGCAGTTTAAATTTAAGGAATTATAGAGGTGTTAATAAATCACTTTGTCCTACAGGTTTTAATGATGCCAAATCAGATATATAAAATGAATTATTTATTATGACAAATGACAAGTGAATAGACAAAAGATCTTAATCAGAATTATTTACTGCACAGTGTAAAACCTACTAGTAGTGTATGATAGCACTTGTGTGTTTGAAGTTTGGTGAACTAGGCTGCTTTTTAGAATAATGCAACACCAAAACAGCACTCTGGCACCAGCAGTAACTCACCACAGATAGCCTATGTGATAGCTTCACATTCTCTGACCGGATTCTAGGCCTTATGGGGGTAGGTCATCCTGCCCCAGGTGTGGGGGAAGAAACCTGTGAAGTGCAATGTCCAATGGGTTGATATACATTCAGGCCAGGTGGGAATGCCTGCTATCTCCCCTGAGCTGGAGCGAGCTTTCAGTCCTCTGGTGGAAGGCCTCAGAAATGAGTTTGGGGGTGCTTTGGGGGGGTCTTTGATGGTTTATGATCCCTTCTAAGACATGACAGCTGCCTCTCATGTCAGCACAGTCGATCCAGTTATGCCCCATCAGACCTTCCCCAAGGAGAAAGGGGAAAGTTTTATGACTGAGTAGAGTTGGGTAAAGGATGACAATTACCATGATTAAAGGCACTATCCAGCCTCGCAGGATTTGCCTCTTATTGGCCTCAAGGCTGAAGCAAAGCACCCTGGTGCCTTTACAATTGTTTTAAGTCATTAACCATTAACAATCCAGTCTCTCACAGATGCCCCAATAGTTTGGGAGCTGAGATGAGCCCTCTGGATTTGATTTCCACCTTGGCAATTGTGATTTAAGGAGAATGCCATGCTCTTTTCTTGCTGCCTGCAGTCTACACGGTGTGGGTGAAACCTAGTAGCTTAGAAGAGTCAACAGCAGCTGTGCACAAATGACATGATGGTTTCCAAATTCTCCATCATCCTTCAGATTTATAGTAGTCAGTCCCTGTCCTGTAACATTGGAAAAATGCTTTGGGGTTGGCAAGAAACAAACGAAAAGGCATTTTTTGTTCTGCACTAACAGGCTGTGAAAATAAAGAGAAGTTCAGATTTCCACCTCCAGTCTCCTGCTGCATCTTGCACGGTAAGGACACATTCCCACTGCTCCTCAGGATGTCAGCCAAGAGCTTGCAGACCAGTTAAGGTGTGACAGGACCTGACTTCAATGTTGGCTACTCTACATGGGAGATAGCAAGAGTGAGAAGCTGATAAAAGTTGCAGATAACTCCATGAGAAACAATCAGGTTTCACTGGTGGGGAGGAAAAGAGGATGATGTATGTCTAGTACCTTTGGCAGTTTGGAATGCCACAGAAGCTTAAGAACAGCAGTCCAGGATCAGACTATAGGTCTATCTCCAAATGTGACCAAAAGCATGTGCCGAGAGATAGCTAAAACATGTCAAACATGATATTTCTTTTAAACTCTATACTAGCTCCCAGCACTTTGCAGCTCAGGCTTTTCTAGACAAAATCTTTATCCATTCAGTATCCTTCACTGAACCTCTTTCATAAACCTATCTCTTCTGGAATTCATATGAGCTGTCTCACCTGCACATCTTTCAGCAAGATCCTCCGCAGATCTGCAACCTGTTGTAGAGAGAACCCCTTTCCTCTGGTTGTTTGCAAACTTGTCACTTCTTATCTTCATTTGATGTCAGCTATGGTAGTTAAAAACCAGCCTAATTCTATGACAAAACACACCTTCATCTGTTCCCTTCTTGCTTGGGGGACTTAATAACATGTCTCCCCTTTTCTTCCATCTCCCCACATTAAAGGCATATTTTATTCCCTTCATATACAAAAAGGGCAAGCACAGTCTACATACAAGAAATATGGTTCTTTCCCCAGTAAACTACTTATTTTAGCTTCAGTGGATTTTTCAAACAGGCCTAGGGTAGCCTAGGTGACATTCTGGCTTTGCCTAAATCTCTTGTGCCACCCACTGAAGAATAATGTGTCCGGTATCAGGATACCCACAATTTGAAAGGGCCATGCTATCGCTGCAGTCATCCACTTGACAGCTGCTCCTGTCCATGGGCCAGATCTGCCATTTGGAGTCACAATGTGAAAGGCGCTGTGGATGCAGGTGGAGTCATCCTGCTGCTGCAGAGGTACAAGTATGTTTGGCTGGAAGGCAGGCAAAAGGCTAGAGGGCTTAAAAGGGGAGGACAGGATGATGAGCTCTGCATCAGCTCTTTTTCTGCACGCATAATATAGTATTTCTGTCAAAACAGATCTGTGAGTATTTCTGATGAATTCAGTTATAAAAGGAATAGGATGTAGCAGTGACTATGTGTGCCCATTTGGAAGAAATCACTAGCATGTTATTAAATATTTAACCTTCCAAATTTAATTTGTTAAATCTGCTGGGAGCAGTTTCCAGATTGCTTGCCATGTGCTTGGGGAGCGGTTCCAGGTCAGCAGGGACTTTAGCCCTGCTCACTTACCCTTGCTCTGGAGCAGAAGGAACAACATAGAGTAATGAAGGATTTGATTTTTTTTTCAGCTCTCCCTTTTTAGAATAAATGGCTCAGCTCCCCAACTGGTTGTAAAACCAAGTCACTGCAGTGCAGCTGTTCTGATTTACAGCAGCTGAAGGCCTGGCCTCCAGTACAGAAGAAATGGGCTGCCAGTTTAATTATTTCATCCCTGGTATGGCATTATGGGAATAAATTTAATGCTGCTAAGTAACAGCAATACAGAAGATTTTGTCACATGCATGACAATTAATTTGTGGTGCATGGTATTTCTGCTTCTCCTGAGTTCCCTTTTAAATGATGCTCCTTGTGATTTGAATTTCAAAGAGTACTTCTCCTAGTATTTCTCATTATTGATGGTGACTGTTCGCAGGAGCAGCTCAGTGCTGCTTTGTTGGCTCATCAGTTTTGATTCCATGCCCAGATGCTAAGAACAGAAGCATGCAATTAATTTGGAAGCACAATCCTTCATTGGTTTCAATTGGGAGATTTTTCTTGAACACCACAGGCCTGATTTGTCCCTGTCTACCTTTAATATTGTCTTTACATGGAAAATGTCTTACTTTTCCACTGTAGACTACTTTATGAGAAGCAGTCTCAAAATTCTGCTTCCCTATAGGAATATACAAGGAAACCAGTGATCCCCTCACTATTGTGAGGAAAAAGAGGTCTGATTTTTGGGACACTGATGAACAAAGTGAAAAGGAAAAGGAGTTTGAGATCCAGACCTCTTCCCCTGGACAGGAAGGACAGGAGACAAAAAGCTGCCTTTTTTTTCAAGATCATGCCTTTTTTCTACCTGGAATGATAGGGGCCTTTGAGGATCTAGACTTCCTGAAGAACTTCCCTGTACACATTCACCCCCACTCCCTGGTGAGCCTCAAAGCTCTGGCTAGATTAGGACAAGTGGAGCATGCCTACCTCAAAAGCATCTCTAATCATCAGAGCAGGGTGCCACATTGGGAGCTAAGGCACTAGGAAGACAGCATGCAGATGAGTCACTCCTAAGCTTTCTGCATTACACAGGGCATGCAGAGAATCTCCAGAGTACCTCTGGGGTATTTGTTAGGACATTTGCTTGGGAAAAACCTGTCCTCTGTCTCTTACAGCTACTCCAGGGGAGAAAAAAACATCATATATAAAAGGCAGATAAGCACAAGGAAATTAATAAGAAAGAGAAATTTGTGTTCCCCTCTGCAATTAAAAGTAGCATCAGTTATTTCAATGAGCATTCTTGTCAGCTAGGTATTTTTCAGCCAGATGGATCAATTCCTTCCATTTTATTCAAGTGAAATGTTAGTGGGACCACTAAAGAGTATTCAAGCCATTTCTCCTCAGCTACACTACTTACTAACCATAATGTCCTATCATTTTGGCCTGTCTCCTCATAGAATTGTAGAAGCAACCAGGTTGGAAAGGACTTCTGAGATCATCAAGTCCAACCCTTTATGTTTGCCCTTCCACAAGTTTTCCTATCAGCATCACTGTATGGCAGCAAAAAAATGTGTGTGTGTATTCAACAGACATCTCTTCCAGAAGAATTTTTTTGCCTTTTTTTTTTATTTCTAAGGTAGAATTTTCTGAGAGTTATATACCCATCTTTAGTTAAGACTGAGTTTTATAGGCCCCATCTGGTCCTTACTGAAAAATGGTAAAGTTTTTCATTAAAATTGCTTCTTAGCAGAAATTCTTGGAAGCTTGGGGGGGGTTGTGGTTTTGTTCTTTTTTTCTTTTCAGCAGATGTTTGTTCTCTTAGAGAACTTCTGCTTTCAAAAGGAAAATCGAACCTTTCTCCTCAATGTTTAAGTGTTCCGACTTTTCACATTTTCATTAATGGAAAGTTTAAGACTTGGGGCATATTTTTGAAGAAATACCACAACATCTGATTAAGAACCCTTCCATATTTCATGGTTCTTACCTCACTCGTGGGGCTATCCAATTAAAGATACTTTGGATGAATAACCCAGTACTTTTGAACTCCAAATGTCTGGCTTTTTGGTGCTAGATCACTGCCAATCTTTTTCTTCTTCTTTCTTCTTCTACTGACAAAATACCACTATATTATACCAGTCTTTTTGGGTGTCTTGTAAATTTTTCTTTGCTTGATTAGTACAGATTCTCTCTTACAAAATAACTTGTCTTCATTACATGCATCTTGCCGGCAAGCAGTTAGTCTGCCATCTTTGTCCACCTCTTGTAATCTCCCTGTTCTATAAATTACTGGAATAACTGGGTCAGTAACTCTCCTCTTTCTTACATTTCTGTGTAACACAAGAAGGGAGGCAGAGAGGATCCAAGCTTTGGGATTTATAGGAATCATTGCTTCATAAATAATGAGTGATAATAATATTGAAAAAGTGACTTTTTCTCTTTCTTTTTTTTTAGTCCCAAAATCTCATTTAATCCAGGGAAATGCAGAGCAGGGTCGCATAGGGAAATTTTCTACTCGTCACCAAGAGGAAAACTTACAGCCAACTATGCTGAGCATACCAAATGCAGAAATCAGCACAGTCTGCTCAACACAGTTGACAAAACAGAGTTACTGAATCCAAATTGGTATGTACAGCCACAGCTCTAACCTCAAAGGTAGTCAGTTGAAGCTTGCTGGGGGTGTGCTAGTGCTATCACCTCAAGCTACTGTAATTTCCAACTACAACACACTTACAGGAAGGGCAAGAAAGAATACATTTACACTTCATGAAAAACAGCTTCAACTGGGATGAATAGGCATGACTGATGAGAATAGACTGATTTTCATCTGGCAAAACCCTAAGGATCCTATGGACCATAACCCTTTCTTAACTCCACTGTTTGGAAAGTATAAAACACATGAACAGTTGGCTTTACATTTAAACAGAAAACAGAAATATGACTATATTCTCATTTTTTCATATGCCGAAGGAATTGGATGCAGATTGCAGAGACTGATTTCAGGTGGTTTAGTAAGGGTTTATGTTTTTTCATCTTTCTTCTCCATCTCAACACATCCTCTTGTGATTATCATTACTTCTTATTTTTCTGGAGGAAGCTAAGGAATTTCAGTGGAATTATTCTCTGGGATGCACTGAAACCCAAAATGGCTCATTCTTTAGGGCCAGTTAAACAGGTGGGATGAGAAAGTACTCAAACATCTTGCAAAAAATCCTGAGGAAATTCTTGTCTTTCATCTCTATGAACATCTGAAGCTTCAAGGAAAATGTTCACTGAAAAGGCAGATTTAAAGAACGCCGAGGCATTCACACTTTGATGGAGTGTGTGCCTTTGGTGTGTGTGATAAGGCCTTTCTCCTCCCACCACTGCTTTGCTGCTACAGAATGTCACACGTTGCTTCTTCAAATGCAGATTTTCCAAGTGTCTCAAGTACCAGCTGGCGTATTCTCCAAAAATGACTTACTAGCACTCCTTGCTGGTTAGGACACAATACTTCTCCCATTGAAGGCAGTGGTAGAGAAGGATCATGAATTTCTTTAATTCCTTTGGACCTGGGGTTCTACAATTTGCTCCACAATGACCCTTGAGTATAGTTTTGCTCCAAAAGTAATCATCAGGGAAGACTATTACATTTGTCTCCAGCCTAATCCAGTTGCTCCCCTCACATTCCAGTGTCTTGGATCTACATGATGACACTGGGAACGTGACATCTGACAGATTTTCATGTGTGATGCACATGTACAACTGCAATGTATGTTCTGTATACCTTTCACTGGGATTCTGGCCGTAGCAATCATCCAAAGTCCATCTGGCACACTTTTTCCCAGGAAAGATTGCTTAAGGCTAGTTTTCCCATATGGAACCTTAATGAGTTCTGCATGAATTTTGTTGGGACACCAACTTTTGGACCTTGGTCTGAGTTCAAGAGAGACCAAGTGAAATACAGCGCAGTTACGTGTGGATTCCAAATACTGTGACAACTTTCCAGAGAAATCGACAGAATTTGTATCTTTTATGAGATCATACTGACACTGAAAATCCTTGGGCTACTTGACACATGTTGTGAAACCTAGGCCATGGTCAAAAGGAGTATCCCCAAGTCAGAGATGCATCCTGCCTGTGTTCTTGTTGTGATGATGAGCCCAAAGGGAAGTCTTCTTCTATTGTATCCATGTGAAGGTCATGCACCACATGCAGCAGGTTATTTAAGCTGCTGCTACCTTGTGCACTGCCTCTCTGCCTGTGGAACCAAAAGCAAGTTTCCTATCTGTGAAGGCAGCACATGAAGGGCAGCATCATCCTTCTCCATTGGGCTGTAATTCAGCAGCTATCTCCACCATGGCAAGTCTACCTTTCTGAGCCAGGAACATGTAGTAAGAAACCTGTGCAGGAAATACAGAAGAAGAGCAGATGCTCTATGCTGTTGATACACCTTCTTCAAGGTGTTGTCCAATGCTTTTATAGTACTGCAAATACAGACCAGAAATTCCATCCTCTGGGTAGCAGCTCAGAGCAGGGATGTCCGGGATGAGCCATGGCTTCAGTTAGGTTATAAAAGCTGTACTTGTTTCCCCCAGTTCTGTGAGGAAAATATGCTCTGTCATGAAGCTGAAAGGAAGCAACAGCAAACTTGATCTGCTGTAACACCTCAAGCTCTTATCACAAGCTCATCAACGGGGTGTCACATTAAAAATATACAAGGCTCCAAAACCTACCTGACGGATTTATTGAAAGAGCCTTCAATTCTTTTATACCTTGAGGCCACACATGGTAAAAACACTACAACACTTTTCAAAGGGTCAAAGTAACACACTTTTACTGGCAAGCTGTGGAAAATAAGGGAATTTGGGAAAAGTTTAAAACAAACATTCAGTCAACATAAAGCATTTCACAAAGCATTGATTTAGCAAATCAGAACCCATCCAGGTTTAAGTTACCCAATTATCAAGAAAAGGAAACCGAGAGAAGAGGAAGAAGCAAAGAAAGAGAGAGAGAGAAAGAGAGAATTATAGCTACTACCTTAAATCCAGCAGAGATCCAGCTACTAGAGATCCAAGAAATTGTAAGGCTGTGAACCATGTGGTGGCTGCCTGGTGCTGATTTTATTGCTCTGGACTCCTGTGGCCACTGCCCCCAGGTGGGGCTTCCAGTTTGCCAGCCATACAGGGCTGGGTTAGAGATCTAGGGGGTTTGGTATGGGGTTTCAGGTGTGCCAATGGCTAATAGCCATTCTGGGCTGGACTAAAGGCTCTGGGGACAGGGAGGGGGAATGGGACAGTGCACTGTCCAGCCTTGGCCCCTCCCCCACCCTCCGGGGTTGTTTCAAGCTATTTATAACTTTAATAACCTTTTTCAGTCCCTCACAGCTGCCTCCTCAGCCTGATGTTATTGGAATTTGCAATAATGGGGACACATACTTGGTGCATAAATGTGAATCACACTGGTTAAAAGGGCAGAAGTTAAAGGAAACTTCACCAAGGGAAGTAAGTTAATTTTCAACTGTATATTTCCATATTTCCAGCTCTTGATTGAAGTTAGAATTTCAAAGAATCGTAGAATCATACAATAGTTGGGCTCTGAGGGAACCTTTAAAGGCCATCTAGTCCAACCCCCTGAAACAAGCAGAGACAACTTTGTCTTGTTTAATGGCAATATATTGGGGAGGTGGGACCTCTAATGAGATGACCCCTCCTCCCCTTGTTATTTCCCTCCTCCCAATATATATAGAGTGAAATAATTATGAGGAGTCTGAATGAAGAAAAAATAAGAATTTTACTAAAAGGGAAAAAAACAACAACAACAGTAGCAGAACATTACCTAGCCCCACCTCTCCAGTCTAAAACAAAGCCTGGAAGGCTATTTCGCCTGAAAGGTTTTATGCTGCTGAGGTACTTGTGTGAGTTCTGGTGCAGGAGCAGTGTGGGTGCAAGGGGGACCCGGCATGGAGTGGGCTAGGTGCTCTCACGGGCTCCGGGTGCAGCAGCTGGGGGAGCTGGCAGCTGCGGAGCAATTCCGAGGCTTGCTGTTGCAAGTGGCAAGGGTACTGCGAAACAGCTCTGAAAGCAGCATTAGTGCAGGGGCCAGGATGACCTCCAAAGTGCTCCAACACTGGATGGCTGGGTGCCCCAGCAAAGACTCGGAGAGTCCATGGTGGTCTGGCAGCCAAACCCAGGTAAAGACAGGGCCGCTTCTGGCCTGTGCTCACTCTTTATCTTCTGTCCCCCAAGCTCCTGGGATGCTCCACTCCAGGGGCTCACCTTTCTGGCAGGTTCTGAAACCTTTGGAAAAATTTTCCCTAGTCTGGCTCCAGTAGGGTAAGTGGTGGCCCTCCCCACTTTTGAGTGATGTGATGGGATGAATATTTTATTCCTGAAATTTGGTTCCCCACTCCCTCAAATTAACTAAATTATAACAATCTTCCACTAGACCAGGTTGCTCAGAGCCATGTCCAACCTGACCTTGAATGTTTTCAGGGATGGGGCATCTACTACTTGTGTGAGCAACTGTTCCAGTGGTTCAGCACCCTCATCATAAAAAATTTCTATCTTGTACCTAATCTGAGTCTCCCTTCTTTTAGGGTAGATTTCTTCAGAGCTTTATATTTCCTCAGGAAGGCAGTGTAAATATCACCTCAGTGCTGGCACAGACTTGATGTGTGCAGGTGGGCTTCACAGGAGCCTCAGGTCCAGCTGAGATATTGCTGCATCCTGCCGATGGACATCAGGGGTGAAGGAATTACTCCAGGAATTAATTTGATCCCTGAGCAGACTGTAGGATGCTGGCACCAATCCGCTCCAGGGTGAGAGATGGTTTCCACTGAGACACTGAGAGCTGTAGCTCCCAGGCAACCTTATATTTGGGCAAGCATACAGGGACACAGAGAAGCAGTGGTTACAGCACTGTAACCACAGTCACAACAGTTTGGATTGGATATGGACTTGTTCTTCGGATGAAGCTAAGCTGAATGCTGAGGTTGAGGTTCTACTTGTTCCCTGGATTTGGGACAGCCCTGTCTGAGAATGGGAGTCTGTGTCAAAGCAGTTGCTCTCTCCTCTTTGCCCTTCCCACAGGTCCTATGTCTGTCCCAGGATGGATGCTGAGCAGGGGCAACTAGAAACACTCAGCCAAGTGCTAAATACTTTATGCTATTGCCTGATTGATTTTAAACTGTGCTTACTTGGCAACATGCCTCTGAGGACTGGTTATGTAAGATTAGAGATGTTTTTTCCTAATGCGGCACTGTGACTTGTAAACCCGTTGTGCGCTGGTAACAGCTGAAGAGCCTGCATTTAAAACTGGAGCTGCTGCAGCAGCATTTGCTGCATCCTTGTTAGTACTTCACAACTGGGTTTTTTTTCAAGTTTTGCTTAATTATCTACAATAAAAGGGAAGGAGAGAGATAAAACAATGTAACTCTGGTGAGATTGATTGTTGTCTTGCCAGATTTTCAGAAGTAGCCTCTAAGGAGTCTCAGAAAGGAGAAGGGATGGCATAGCAAACATGTCTGAGTTGTAAACAGCAGCTTTGATGTGTGAGATGGGAAGAGCTCATTTTTTCCAGAAGATAATGTACTTTTTATTGCATTTTTTCATAGTCCATTCAAAATGTGAAGGACCAACCATTACAGCCAACAGCATGTGCCAGCATCTCAGCTGTGATGGATGACAGAGTCTGTCAATCAGCCCTTGCAGTACAGATGTTTGCTCTTCTCAGCGTCCTGACAGAAGTGCGCTAGCCAGACAGAGGTTTTGGCAGCCCTCAGCCCTTTGCACAGCTGCGAGAATGAAACAACGCCAGCTTTCCCAGCCTCTGCAGCCTACAACACTGTGCAATTCTTTCAGGTTTGTAAGTGTAGAAAGTCACATCAGTACTAGGTAGAAACCTGGAGCAACTGAGAGCAGAGGAAACTGATGTTGACCTGCCCATCCACCTTTTGCCATTACTAGTCTGCCTGTACACTGAGGGTCACTTCAAAGAAAAACTGTTTCCTGCTGGTGAGGTGAGATTCCTTCAATTTGTGCCATGCTGGAGTTTGAAGCTCCCTGGCACACTTTAAATTTGTAATTGGCTGTTAGTGCTAGGAGAACCTGACTGGGAAGTTGTAATCTGATGACACTATCTACAGGGAGATGAGGAAGGGCCAACTCTTTCTCTTGGTGAGAGAGCTTTGACTCTTTGGGAGATGTTGTGGAATATAGGGAGACTTCCTAAACTTTTCTCATTAGCTCATTTCAGTAATTGAAACTGGTGCTAGCTGCATGCTTAAGCAGACCATCAATCTCAGCTCTGCGCACCACCAGATCTGTGACAAAAGGGAAGATGGGCTAGGCTGGAATAATAAATCTGTGTAGAAACAAAATCAGCAGCTTCTGCTTCTTGCATATATTGAGCCATGGCTTGTGAGCACAGTGGGAAGACTCAATGACTGAACATGATCTAGGTATGTTCATGTGAACTCCTTGACCCTATAGTGTATAGCACAGCTAGCCAAAGAGTGCTTTTGGGCGCCTTTTCAGGATTTGAGGCAGATGAAGCTTCCTCCTGCACAATCCCATTAGGACTTAGGTTTTTATCAGGAAGCCTGACAAAGCAGTGGAAGCAGTCACAAGAGCAGAAAAGACAGTTGTCTGAAAAACACACATAGGTCTCTTTGGTGTCTAAAAAGGAGCGAGATCAATACTGGAACTGTTACTTATGTTTATTCCATTGCCACTCTGTGTTCTTTATGCATCAACAGAATAAGGGTTAGCTTCATTCAGCTGCAGTTATAAATCTGGTTATAAAGAAGCAACACTCTAAATAGGGAGCATTGTGGGGGGAATCTTATCCATGTCAGGCAGTATTTTCTGAGTTGTCTCAGTATGGGAAGAAGGGCTAGCCTAAACATATCTGTTGAAATATTTTAGTGGGTAGAAAAATCATTTTTTGACAAGATGAAAATTCCCCTCCTCCCCCCACATTTGTGTTTCTCTTTTTTTTTTTTAACATTATATTCATCAATAAAGATTTTCAGGTAATTTATTTCCAAATCAGTTCCTTCTAACATTTGCTCTTTGGGGGGGCTGATTTTTTCCACTCTCTTGGTCACCAGATCGTGGCTGAGGGTCAAGGGACAGTAGAGTCTTCAGCACTTCTTTGGGATTAACCCCATGCAAAAAAGTGTTGCTTAGAAGCAACAGGGATCTCAGCATAAAAAGTATGAATGTTTAAAATGTCTGGGTTGTACTGACTGGACGATCTGGTGATGCCTTCTGCTCCCCAGGGACCATGTTAGAGATCTGGCCAAGACATATCCATCTCTGTGTAGTGGTCCACTGAACAGAAACCAAGATGTGTCTCTGGGCCCTGCAGGCATGGAGACGGCAACTGCTGCGCAGCCCAAAAGCTGCTGTGAATTCCAGACACCAAGGTGGGTTTGTCTTGGATCATTCAGTACCAGCCTAGGAAGGTTCTTGCAGCTGTGCTCCAACTCCTGGTCCTCCCAGCCTCTGGAGAGACTTGGACAAGGAAGGAAAGAAAACTATTAGCTTATACATATTAGCTGTTCCCTTCACATTCAGTTTTTTTAGACAGATGCTATTGGTTACTTAAGGATTTTGAAAAGCTATTCACACAAAAGAAGGCACCTGAAATAAAAACATCTTCAAAGAATGACTTTTACATCCTTTCCACTAAGACAGCAGAGTTTGAACTTAGCTGCAGGACCTGGCTGGCATTGCCTCCAGCAGCATCTGCCCTAGCTAGATGCCCGGAGCAAGAGCTACCTGACTGACAGGAGCGACCAGGGAAACTGCAACTGCTGCTGCTGGCAGGTGAGGCACAGAGGTGGTGGGGGAGGTTGATGTGAGTGACCTCATATAGGGATCAAATAGGTAAATATTCAAGTTTTGATTAATATTCAAACAGATTTGCTATTTTCATTGAGTATAAAGAGGTAATTTACTTTTCCCCCCCATACTTTAGACAATAGATCTGCAAGGAAAAGTAGCCTGTGTTGCAGCACTTCTGGTTTGCACTTGGTCCACCCTGTGCATCAGCAAGCCACCAGCATACGTGGATGGGGTGAGTGCTCACCATGACTGATAGAAGGAGAAATGTGTCCAACCAGAATAAAAACCTGAGGTACTTGATGGAGGCAGCTTGCTCACACAACAGCTGTGGCATTTGATTGATTTCCCTGCCTGACCTGAGTCATGGGTAATCAACCAAAGGGTTATCTCAGCTAACTGACATGACCCACTCTGGAGGGACATGGCTAGGATGTCCTAGCTAAATACATTGAAAAATAATTTTATTACTCTATTTTTGTTGTTTATTATTTCCTTTTGATATCACCAGAACCACCTGGAATCCATACAAAAATTCTACAAGTCCAGACAGTGCTGAACTGTTCACTCTGTACTCCGACTGCATGAACCAGACTCATCCCAGGGGAATGGAAGGGGCAAAATAGGCTTGCTATATTACAGAATGGAAGTAGTAAACACAAGAACAAGTGGGATATGTCAGAGAAAAATCAACAAAATATCGTATCATCAGATCAATTAATGTTCTTGGAAGGACTCTGGATAACGGGAAGTCTTACCTGGTCTATGTTTCTTTAAAAATGTAGTAAGCAAGGTCCCTCTACAAAGATACCTCTTTAAATCCATCAAGAAAAAACAGGGTCAAGCATGTTACAGATTTACAGTCAGCCCAAGGTAGGGAGTAAGAGTTTGTTTCCAAAGTGCAAGGAGATTGCTGAAGATATCTTCCCTTCTCATTGACCTGATCTACCCATCATATTCATATGGCACATGAGGAAGAACTTCAGTGGGGCAATTGCCAAGACTGTAGATGATACAGAATTACCTAGGATGATGATGGTGTTTAAGTGAAGAGTGGAAAATGGGTCTCTTGAGTAAGTGGTCTGCAAAATGGCAAAGGAAATTCAGTGTCAACTGGAAAGAAATTATAACATGGAAAACAATGTTTACACTAGCTATTAAGATTCACAATGCAGAGCTGGAGTTACTCTGAATAGTGTGGTTATCTGAAAATACAGAAGAGGTACATGAATACATCTGCACTGCTTTTTCCATGACCTGGATTAGTGTATAGTCTGTTCAGCCCCAACTGTAGGGGGTGAGTTTTGTGCCAGGGTCTGGGAGTGACCTCAAATTTGCACACTCTGCTCTAGGTGGGCAAAAAGATCTACAACTTATTGCTCAGGTGTTTGGCTTTTTTGTCGGTTGTCCAACTCCTGTGCTATTCACGTGTGAGGGCCCACTACAACCTTCTTCTGCACCAGTCTATGGAGGATATAAGCTATCTTATCCTTCCTGTGCTGAGGCTTGACCTCCTCAGCCTGAGCTGTCAGCTCATGTGGTTTACTTCTGCAAGTTCTTGACTTGATCTTTGGTATGTTATATAGGAAGAAGCCTTCCAAAACAGGGAGGTACCCAGCATGAGAAGCATGTTTTGTCTATAACCTTGCACACTGAATGACACTTAATTTAGAGAAGTTGAGCCCCATAAAGTTTGAGCATTAGAAAGAAGGACCAAAAAATAGGAATTTGCTTTGCTTCCTCCTGCTTCTCTAAAGTCTTCTGCTGACTTCTAACTCCTTTCTCTTCAGGATCCAGAGCCTCCGAGGAAACACCGTGGTGAAGACACAGCTAACTTACATCAAGACAACAACGACCTGAAAGTGCTACCACTTTCTTCAGCATCAGGCATCCTCCCTGTCAGTGTCTTGTATTTTGAAACACCTGTGGTCTTACAATAAAGCCAACTTCCAATTTATACATTTTGACTCCCCAGCACAAAATCCCAGGACAATGTCCTCTTGCCTTTATGAACATCTGTGCACCTGTTAAAATTGTTTAGATTTGCCTATTTTTTCTTACAATCCTGTGTGCCCCATGGAACAGGTTCTTCAAAAGACCAGGGGCAAGCAGCATCCTGCCTTTTATGAAAACCTTTCTTTTATGTCTCGTATATACCTCATGAACAGTGTAAAATGAAACATTCCATCTTACAGTTTGGCTTTAATTTTCATTTAATTTACTTGTGATCCTACAGCTTCTCTTTTATTTCCGGTCCTTATTTCTTGCAGAGCATCCCAAATACATCAGTTTTATCAATATGGCCTGCTCACATATCTCACACTCGGCTGATCATCTTTGTCCTAAAGAATCTCATGTTCACAGCCTGTTTGTTGTGGTACTAAAAAAAACCCTCTTCATCCTTTCTTTGAGAAATCATCCCTGTTTTCCACCTTCTTCTTAAGAATTAAAGGAAAAAAAGGAAAAGAAAATACACAAATTCTCCACATGATGTTCTCTTTTTCAACAGTTCATCACTGTGTACCTCATTTGTTATTTTTCTAATGTATTCCTCCAGCAGGATTATGCACCTTCACTAAAGTTTTGGCCTGTCACTTTTCCACTGTTTATACAGTTATCATTAAATGTTCCTGTCATATCTTAACATTGTTGTTTTTTCTCTTCGTCTTTCTCAGCAATGTATAACCTGCTCTTGCTTCAGTGCATGGGCATTAGCATACATAGCACAGCTGCTGCTGTTGTTCTTATTACCACCATAATGGCTGAGGCAAGAAGAGAGAAGCAGCTTTAGGCATTGTAAAAATATAGACAATCCCTGACCAAAAAAAAAAGAGGGGGGGAAGTTCTAGTCTTGTACAAAATAATTCTGAAATTATTCCTCTTCCTTTAAAATATTCATTTTTACCCACTGGAAAGCTATTACTAAATGCAATGTGTTCAGTCCTCCATTTTTTTGACAGTCTACTATTTTGCATTAGTTCTCCCTTACCACCTCCCTTTCTAGCTAGTTTTAGCAACAACATTGGAGCTATAGCAGGTGATCTCTGTAAGACTTCACTTGCCACAGGTTTCCTATGTGCTTTGATACATGGAATCCAGCCATGTATTCAGTGCTGCAATAACTACAGGTTCCCAGGTTTTTGAGACACCTAGCCTTCATTTCACAGTTTTACATTTGTCTGTCCCCCTTGTCCACCTCTCTTGGCAGAAAAAAAACCTGCTGGATTGGCTTGTTTTATCAATGTTTTGGTCCTGAGATCAGATCTTTACATTGGAAATGCATTTATTCCCAGCCAGCCACCACTGCCCGTTGCTGTTTAGTAAATCAGCAGATTGAACTCATGCACTCGACCCACTTTCTGCAGAGAGACACAGCACTGAGCCCCAGTGAGCAGAGTATAATTTGCCTTTTCAGATAGTACCAGCACTCTTCTGCATAGGAGATCAAAGGCAGTGGCTGAAATACAGAAACAGCTTGTAAACAATCATCCTGTGCTCATTAATAATGATTGATTGCATTGTTTTCTTTCTCCTTAATTCTTTTGGGAGTTCGTCTATATTGAGCTATTCTATAGAAGTGTGGATTCACCACTGTGGCATAGAGAAGCAAGATTTGGGGCCTTGGATGATAATGTAATACTGGACTGGTACCCAGGAGAGATGGGAAAGCAACATCAACAGTCCTACAGTGTAAGCAATAAAACGTGAAATACGATGGAGCATAGCAGGGGGGTTGGAACTACATGGTCTTTAAGGTCCTTTACAACCCAGACCATTTTATTATACTATGGTATCAGTGATTTCCAAGTTAGTGGGCAGCTCCCCGGCTCTCGGAGATGCAGCCACCAGACCAGGATCTCCTGGTTCTTCTGACAGCAGGAATTTGGTACCTTCATGTCTTCCCCCATCCTGGCTTCATCCACTTTCTGCAACACATCACCCACTTACAGAGCAGACCAAGGAAGTCTTTACATGGTAGGAGCAGGAGGAGAAAAGTCACACAGCTACAGACAGCTTGGAGGGAAGCTAAACACCATCTCATCCTAACGGGAGAGCTAGAGAGCTGTATGGACAGTATGCAAGGCATGCTTGGGACACTGGTGAGTTGACATTGGATATTAGGGAAAAAAAATCACTGTAAGGGTTGTCAGGCATTGGAACAGGCTTCACAGAGATGTGGTTGACTCATCGTCTTTGGAGGTATTTAAAAGATGTGTAGATATGGTGCTTAGGGACATGATTTAATGGTGGACTTCGCACTGTTGGCTTTACGGTTGGACTTGATGATCTTAAGAGTCTTTTCCCTCCTAAACAATTCTGTGATTCTGTAATTCTATGACAGTGGACATTCAGGAAGGTTCTCAGTCTGTTCTGCCCTCTGGTGATGATTCTGGGAGGTTATTGCAGTGATGCTGTTTGGGTTTATTTTCTTGCAGTATAATATTTCTTTGAATACGGATTGAAGAAAAGGAGGACACGAGGGTGAGGGAGCTTCAGGATGTGGAATTTTCAAAGCCTGTCCCTGGTTCGGGAGGTATTCTCTGGCCAAGACAGCACTCTTCACTTGTGTGGAATGGCAATAATATTTGTGGATGGTAGTGGAACCCCTAATTGATTAATATATGGAAGACACTATATTAATACAATCTTATTTTCCCTGGAAAAAAAAGGCAGGCTAAAAATAGTGTAGTGCATTTTGACAGAGCATTTCTTATTTTCTTTTTATGTTCAGTTCCTTTGAGTCTGTCTTTTTCTTGTTATGAAAGCTTAATTAACATTTTAATTTTCATTTCATTACCGGACCCAGGTTTTGGTACTCTGTAGGCAGCCATTAATAATTTAGTCCCCAAAATGAGATGAAGGCTTATTGGTGCAAGGAGCATTACAGATATAGAGGAAGCAGACCTTGCTCTAGCTGGAGGCAGTGGAGGAAAACTGACCTGCCTGTAGTCAGACTGGATATAGGTCTACAGGTGTCCAGTTTCCCACCTCTATCACAGTATGTATGCCTTTCTGGTGAATAGGAGGCATAAATGTAGATGCAGACACACACTCACTTGGAACTGGCATGGAAACAGCTAAAAGATCCCAGCCAAAACCTCTCTGTACTATAATTAGAACAAGGCTATCTGGAAAACTTTTCTTGTCTGTGGCAAGGCAGAGCTCTAAGATTCAACTATAAAGAAAAGCAAAGGCTTTCTGAGATGGCTTTCCCAGCTCTTTAATGCTGTCAGTTTGGACCAAAGCTCTTAAACTGTTTTGGCTTTGAAACAACCTTGGGGTTGAAAAAGTGTGCTTAGCTCTGTGCCCCCAAGCCACTTGATGCCCACCTCAACGGGCTCCCATATTAGAGTGCCTCATGGAGAGGTTATATGGAGTCAGGGAAGGAGCTGACTAAGGAAAACCAACCTCCAGGTGCTCCTCCATGAAACAAGAGAACAACTAGCTGTAGAGAGTCAACGGAAAACAACAAGATCTGTACTCTGCCTCCCACAGTTGTTTTTTGTTTTAAGTTATATAATTTTATATAAAACTATATAAACTAAATTTTATATAAAACTATATAAACTAAATTTTATATAATTTATATAAATTTTGTGTAAATTCACTTAATACTATTTTATAATGTTATATTAATTTTATATAAAGCATTTCTGAAGGTCTATGAAGGTTGCAGTGGGAGAGGAGGTATTTGGGGAACAGGGCTGAAGAAGGAGAGAGAAAAAAAAATTAACATGAGGAAGAGGAGGAACAGAAAGAGGAACAGAAAGAGCAGGAGGAATACCTCCTTCTCTTGCCAGCCTGGTTTTCATGTTCCTTCTCACGAGATAGGCTGCAGGTATGGAGTACACCTAGTACCTCATTAACACTGCCTCTGTCACTAGCAGGCTCAAACTTGAGGTAACAGACTTGAAATTTAGGATGCTGAACATTGTGGCCTGAGTCCCCTCCTCTGGCTGAGGAGGCAGGTCCAGCATGATAGGGTGGAGTTATCTGTTAAATCTAAATAAATAAGGCTAGGAGGGAGATTCAAGCACTATACACTAGTCATCAGCATTAGCACTGCCTCCTGTCATGGCTTTAACATTGTCCCAAGTGACAACATGAGGAAGGAAAAGATAATTTAGCAGGGACAAGGCAGTGCCATTTACCCTTTGGGCATGGCCCCTGCTTATTTGCAGGAAGAACATAGCCCTAGGGGCTGCCAGGAGCATAAAGATGGTAAGACTCAGTCTTCATTTCAGCATTTCAGACAACCTCTCCCAAATTTATTACAGCAAGTGCCTCCTGACTTGGAAGTACCAAACAGCTTTGGGCAAGACCTGAGATGAAGGAGGTTTGGGGGTGTGAGGATTCTTCCCTTCATTTTCTTCTCAACAGTGTCAGCAATGAAAGATGCTAGCACTTGGATGAATGACCTGTCTTCATCTGACAGGTAACTGCATGAAAGTTTTAACAATACCATTAACAGTTATGCATGGGCTAATTTACATGGGAGCCTCCCTCCTCGAATGCTCTGTGCTGAAGGAGCTGTGTGAAGCAGGATTGTCTGCATATGAATTACTCACGGTTTGAATGGCTGAGCATTGTTCTGCATGTGTTAGTGCAGACAAACTTCATATTGAAAGGCTAAAAACTTTGCTCCCTCCAAACTCCTGAAACTGGCTTGGTGGTAGGGAAGCATATTAATACTGTTGCCTGGTATTCCCAGCATATCTGAGGACTCCTACTACAGTACAGAACTCCTTGGGGAAGGGATGGATGTTTGAAGCAGGGTTCTTATTTTGCTCACTTTGTTCTCTGCTAGACATTTGTAAAGATACTGAATTCTTTTTGAAAATGAAACCTCTTTTGACATTTCTGAAAGCTTCCACATCCAGAGCTTGTTCTGTTCCTTGGTTTTTAGAGTGGGCACCTTGCTAGCAGAAAAGCACAGTAGTTTGACCACTGCTCAAGCCTGGGTCTCTGAACACTTGAGAAAGTCCATCATCATATCAGTGATGACTTCTCACTGAACTTTCACCTCAGAAAGAAAGCTGAAAATCTTTACCATTACCTGCTTCCATTTCCCTAGTGTGAGCACTTCTGGCACATCTCCTCCCTGCCTGAATACGGGACTAAGGCTGATAGCACATTTTACTGACTTCATATTCCATGTAGACTCCCTTCAGCATTATTATTTGTCAATGTAATGAATAAATAAGGCTACATGGACCCAAAAGAAGCCTTAGTAAGTACTTGTTACTAGTTTTTGTTTTTGTTTTTGTTTTTGTTTTTTTTTTCATTTTGGCATCTTTTTGGCAGGAAAATAAATTATAAAATATCTGTCAATACAGGAAAGTTGGAAAGGAGTCAATTTTTTTTTTTGCTAGTTTGCCTAACATGAAGAAAAAAAGTCCTTCCATTTGGATTACATACACAGTGTCTAATCTTTCATTCTGTTGTGGAAGGATTTGCCTGGGGAATACAAAATATTACATACCTACTGCTTGTGATAAATTTAATTCTCTCCCCAGCAGCACCATTAGGAGCCTAATTTGGATTTACAGCAAAGCCTAGGTAACAATTCTTTTACTGCAGCAGCATAAACTTCATGTGAATGAGAATCAGGCCCTTTGTGTCTCCATAGATACCAGAGGACATTTGTGAGAGAATTTAATTCACTAGCATCTTCATTTTCTTCAGGGTGTGTGGTGGTGTTCTTGTCAAATCTGAAGTTGGAGAGAAGAGCCCCAAAACATTTCAGCCCCAAATCAGTGACTGGGAAGATGAGTCAAGGTGTCTAGAGTCCTAAGACTCTTTCAGGGCATAGGAGGTAGTGACTTTTCTCCATGTCTACTGAGGACAGACTGTAACAAAGTGGTCCTGTTGTATCAGGGAGTGTTTAAGCCAGATATATAATATACAGGGGCATCAGAATTCATTGAAAGAGGAGGTCTTGGGTTACTTCAATGGACCTGGCAGGACAAACCTCTCCTAGGATGATCCAGATAGATAGACTGGTTTTTCCCTCAGGCAGCAGGAAGGAGTGAGGCATTTCCTGGGGTCTCCATTTTTCTGATATTATGTTTCTTAGCTGACTACTGACTATTCATTCTTAACAAACTTTCCTTCTCCCAAATCTGATCTGATGTTCTTCACCCTCTGCAGGTCTCAGTAGTGTCTAGACCCAACCTGGACTGCATGATGGCTGGGCCTCTGTCTCTCCACCCATCTCCCAGGGGCTTTGGGATCTTGACTTCTGTAGCCATGAATCCAATCTCCTCTCTCCTGTCCTTCATACAAGAAAGGCTCTCAACTCTAGGCAACAGAGGCCATAATTCAGGGGACAGACCCAGAACTGCCTGATGAAGATCCATGAACAGGAAAGAGTCTTGCTGTGGGGTGGGGGGTCAGTGTTTCTCAGCTTAGCAAACAGGCAAGACCATCCAGTCCCATAAAGATGTCTGATGGTTTTGCTATGCAAGAATAGGATCCTGAGATTATATTTGAGACCTCAAATATCTTTTTGCTCTCAGTTCCAAAAACCTAATCTGGAGGTGCTCAAATGTATTGGGCACACCTTATCTACCGTCAGGATCCCTGCCCCACACCCAGCTGCCTTTAGTAGATTCCCTGAGACAAAGTCTATTGGAAGTTGCAGCTTCCAGGAGAAAATGAACTTTTTTGAAATGTAAAGTAACATCTCCATGTCATCTGCCAGTTCCCCTCTAAATATGTGGAAACCCCCACAGGCCAGCATGCTTGTGCTTTGTAACCTCCTTTATCCTACCTGTGGCAGGCTCCAGTGCCTCTACTGGTATCCCTACCTGTTAGCCTGAGCTTAAGGAGTGAAAGCTATAGATTTTTATTTTTCTTTTTTCCGAATTGCATTTTTATCTTGTTTTGCTACAGGCAACAATTTGACACAAAAGCCTTAAGGAAAATGAGAAGATATCAAGATTTGTTGTACTTTCCAAACTCCTGGTTTATTTAGGCTAGTTGAATTTTGGAGAACTGACTTCCAGGTTTTCAGCTCCTGAGGGCAGCAACTTCATGGAAATCTCTGTGGCTTGTCAGTTGATATCCTTCAGTAGAGCTCTCTCCAAGGTAGAGCAATGAAAGGTAATACAAGGCACAGCCCCAAAAGCATCCTGCAAAACACCTTTCTCACTGAGGAAAGGTCTTGAGAGAAAAGGATTTCATGCAGTGAGACAGAGATACCCAGATAAGGCACTGCAAGGACAGCATGGCTTGGCATTAACCTGCAGACCCACAGATCAAGGCAGACCTCTGCGCTTTTCAGCAGTTTAATAAGGGCTGATGGTTTTACCTAACTTCCTTACTTGGAGCCTTTCTCTCTGGTTCTCTCTGCAAAAGAAATAAGAAAACCCCACTGCCAACCCACACTTCCCTCCCTCAGTTATAAATACTTCATATGGGTTATTTTCTGTTTTGACATTGTGCCATTTTTGCCAGTAACTTGCAGAAAGTGAGTCACTCGGAGCAAGCTGGAGACAGGCCAAGGGCAGTCTAGGGCATGCTATATTCCCCTGCTGTGGCAGATCCCTTAGACTGTGCTACTGAAGGGTGAGCACTTCTCTTCTTCACCTACTTCCCACCATATGGCCTCACGCGAGAGCCAAGAGAAGTCATCCAAAGAGAAATCCTCTTCTGTTGTGTGTGCTCAGGTGGTAATTCCTGTGCACCCGGCATCTTTTCTCCCCCCCAAGATGAACCAGAGGGGCAGGACTTGGCTGCAAGGATGCTCTAGATGAGAGAATGAGTCCTCCCATTAGAAGTTTGGTTTGAACAGTCCCTGGGACAAAAGGGGCAGGGAAATGCCTGAAGGCTTGGGGTTATATGGCCATGAGTTTCTACTTGTTTATAGCTGCAGATCAGGAGAAATAAACTCCCTAACTTCTGGAGCAAAAGTGAGCTGCTACATTTTGCAGGAGAGGCTGGGTTTAGTCCTACAAGGAGAGAGAGGCAGGCCGTGCATCTCTGTAGTCCTGCTTTATTGTCAGTCATCCACAGCAGGACACAGTGACGGATAAGGCAGGGCAGCACATCTCCTGCTGTGCTGGAAGCGTTTTATTCTCGCTGTGTGCTGGATCACTGTGTGAGCCTGGGCAGGATCGAGCCCTGACATCTGTGCTGCTGTGGTGAGAGTAACTGTGCTCTGAGAAGATGCTGGAGGCACGATTTGTCAAGAAAGGTAATATTTTTTATGGGAGCAATTTACAGAGGTGGATAAAAGGGACAAGCTTTAGAGTTCCCATGTCCTTCTTCATGTCTGAAATAGGAGCAGCAAGAGACAAGCCAGGGAACTGGAATTCATAACCCTGGACACTAAACAACATGATAGAGATATTGTTTTTACAGCATTTTATGTCTCTGATCCCCTCCTCTCAGCTTTCAGTTTCTTGTTAAACCAGCAATAAATTACCTGCTGCTCTCATTTATTCTCTCCCTCTCTTTCCCAGAAGACTGAAGGACTTTTTTATTTATCCTCATGTTGAAAAGGTCCTTCCTGCACTTACTGGGTACCAAATACCTTTTCTCACCTAAGATGTCACCAAGTTGATGAATGCATGTGCACAGGGTCTTGTTTCCAACCTTGGGCATTTCAAACCACAAATTTTAACAACCGCTGCTGGATCCATCCCACTATCACTTCAGGGGCTTAGTCACTTGGCACAAGCAAATGAAGTACAGATCTTCCCTCAGCTCTTCCCACAGATGAGCCTGGGAATGGCAGAGGGAGACCCGGGTCTCAGCCAGCCCCCAGCCTGTCTGAAAGGACAAGCTTCTCTTTGTTAGGCATCTAGAGTTTAAACAGTGTAAATCTGGACCTCATAATTACTAAAAGTAGGGCTACTGCATAGGGAAGTGAATGCTAGGGGATTGTTAAAGCTTTTTCCATTGAAAGAACAGCAACAGTGTTGTTTCCTAGCCTCCAGCCCTAGATAGCAGCACGTCCAGCCCAGCTGGGCATCCCAGGATACCTCCTGCTCTTTGTGAGGATACAGCTTTCACAAGCTACGACAGCAGAACATGACCCGGCATTTGCAAATAAGGGGGCAAATAGGGGCTGGGCAGCCCTACATTGCTACATTTCATGATTCCTATATGAGCCCATGGGCACCACCCACCGTGCCTCCCAGTACATCTTCAACTGTACTTTTCATGAGGGTCACGATATAACTTCAGCCAAATGAGGGGTATGCCTCTGAATCTTCTTGACCCTGGTAATACCTGTTTTGCCAAATATGGTGAATGTAAGCTGAAGGGAAGTAGGGGAAGTTTGATTTTTGCATCAATGTTAAAACAGTAGAGGTGATTGTTCTATAAAGAAAGACCTCTGGAGGAACAACACATCACAGCTTCAAGCAGTCTGTGCAAGTCAGCCCACTTCTCTTCCCATCCCTCTTACCCCTTGCTCTGCACAGCTTCTGCTTTCAGCCAGTTCTGGAATGCCTTTACAAATGTGTTTCAGGGAGATGGCAGCCACAGCTGTTGTTTTGGACAAGTGTCAGTTGTTTTGGACAAGCTCAATAAGCTTCCAGGAGATGGCAGTTGGAGGTGATGATATTTAGTGTGAATTTGGTGAAAAGATTAAGCAAGAAAATGGGAAAAGAAATAGGATAACCAGAACTATTAATTTGAATGCTTCTTTTAAGAGAACCGTTTTGTTTTTTTTCCCTTCAAAACAACCTTTTAGGGATAAATTTAGCTCTGTGTTTAAAATAAATAAAGAGCCCTTGAAGTAAAGAGTCACCATCTCATTTCAGTTAAATCAAATATCTCTGCTCACTGAAAATATTTAAGGGAGCCTGAAGTTTCATTTCAGACAACTTAAAAGTATTTCTACAATTATTATGTTGGTTTAGCAACAGAACTGAAAAATTATTTATTTGCACAGCTCTAATTAAGGCAGAAAGAAACTTATTTAAATGCTTTGATTAATAATGCCTCTATTCCCAGCTGAACAAAAGTGGGAATTCCAGGTCAAACAAAAGTATTGCTTCCCTTTTCTTCACTACTTTGGTAAATGGCTTTGAACATGCATATACTCCCTTCCACTGGAGTAAGTACTGGGGTCTGCTTCAAAAACGAAGTGTCATTTACTTTTTGTCTGTCCCATGCCTATTGTGGCAGGGGCTGAACTAGTTTGTTTCCAGGTCTCAGTGGCATATTAATACTAAAAAAAATAAACTCATTGCTTTTTCATGTTCACCCTGTTGTTTTCCACACCTCTCTTCTAAATGTTTCATTAGTGATGTACTATCTGAGTGTCTGGAACAAGGGAGAGGAAAATAAAAGAAAGGTGCAAATTTGAATGCTGATATAATTTCAGCTGAAAAATGCAATGTTTTGGTTAATAATTGAAGTGTTGCTACTTGGAAACATGCCCCGTGCTTCTGCAGGTTTCTGCTGCACCCTCTTTTCCCCTCTACAGAAGGGGCAGGAAGGAATCTCTCAGAGGAGTGCCTGGACCATGGAGCTTTTTGGAAGCTTTTTGATGGTGGTGGGAGGAATCAAAATGTTAAATTTCCAAAATGTAGAAGGAAGTGCTCTCTCCAGCTACTGGCACAGCTGGCTGTACTGCCAGTTGTTCTGCCTGCAGGCACTCTGATTTATCAGGGGAACAGACATTCATTTCCCATACATGAGTGCTAAGGCTCTGCTTACCTCCTCTGCTTCCTTTAAAACGCTTTTCATATGACAAATGGCCAATTGATAGAGCTATGACTTTCTTTTTTCGTTTTGCTCAAAACATCAATAGATGTTGTAGCTGTCTGTTGTCAAAGATGCGATTCACTGTGACTCTTACTCAAGCTGAACTGTTCTGAAATCATTTGTATTCTCCTTAAATTGCATTTGAATTTCCCTTAAAGCAGCTGCTTGATGCTTTAAGGTCAAGCCCAGGGCTTGACCATTTCTGACAATCAGAGTTTTTTCCAGTAAGAAAGCGTCTTAAGGCTCTGCACTCCCTTCTGGACCCAATCTCAGTAGTATTCCTGCATTTGCATAATTCCACATCTTGAGGGACTGTATCTGGAAAAGCAGCCTACTGCCACAGAGAGCCAAGAGAAAGCAGAGTTGCCATGGAAAGAAACACATTATTATGGCTTTTGTTTTCAGTGTTGACTGCCCAAAACTTTTTTGGCTGG
This sequence comes from Neopelma chrysocephalum, assembly GCF_003984885.1. Lineage (NCBI taxonomy): Eukaryota > Metazoa > Chordata > Aves > Passeriformes > Pipridae > Neopelma > Neopelma chrysocephalum. The sequence goes on from NW_020897779.1 coordinate 1,696,303, forward strand.
CACGAAAGAGTATTGCCAGTTCCTTACACACTTCCATGCCTGTGGGACCTTCTGTAGTGGGTTGACCCTGGATGGATGCCAGGTACCCACTAAAGCCACTCTCTCACTCCGCTCTGCAACTGGACAGAGGAGAGAAAATATAATGAAGGGTTCTTGAGTTGAGATAAGGACCAAGAGAGATCACTTATTGGACAAAATATATTCAAAGTGGGGACATTAATTAAATTTATTACTAACATAATCAGAGTAGGAGAGTGAGAAGTAAAATAAATCTTAAAAACACCTTCCGCCCCACCCCTTCCTCCTTCCAAGTTCCACCTCTTCCTCCCCAGTGGCGCAGGGAGATGGAGACTGGGGGTTACAGTCAGTTGTTGTTTCTGCCACCACTGAGGGAGAGGGGTCCTTCCCCTGCTCCCCATGGGGTCCCTCCCACAGGAGACAGTCCTTCACGAACTTCTCCAATGCGAGTCCATCCCATGGGCAACAGTTTTTCACAAACTGCTGCAGTGTTGATCATTTTTCCACAGGGTGCAGTCCACGCTGCTCCAGGGTGGGTCCTCCACAGGGCCACAGATCGTACCAGGAAAACCTGCTCCAGCATGGTCTTCTCTTGCCATAGGTCACCAGGTCCCTGCCAGGACCTGGCAGCTTGGGCTTCCAATGAAGGAGGTCACAGCCTCCTTCAGGCATCCACCTCCTCTGGTGTGGGTCTCCTCCATGGGCTGCAGGTGAATCTCTGTACTCCCATCGTCCTCCATGGGCACAGCTGCCCAGCTGCTTCACCATGGTCTTCACCACAGGCTGCAGGGGAACCTCAGCTCTGGTGCCTGGAGCACCTCCTGCCCCTCCTTCTCCACTGACCTTGGTGTCTGCATATTCTCACTTGGCTCTTCTCTGGCTGCAATTTTCATCTGCACGATAACTTTTTTCCTTCTTAAATATGTTGTCACAGAGGGGTTACTACCGTTCCTCATTGGCTCAGCCTTGGTCAGCAGTGGAACTAGCTGACATTGGCTCCTCCAGATATGGGGGAAGCTTCTGACAGCTTCTAACAGAAGCCAACCCGTAACCCCCCACCCCCCCACACCCTGTACCAAAACCTGGCCACAGAAACCCAATACACCTTCTCAGCAGAGCAAATTTCTCTGCTTACTGTCAGACAGTTCTTCTGTTTGACACTTACAGAATCAAAAAAGCATAGTTTTTCTTGAGATTATTGAAATAGGCATTGATAAGTGCTTTTCAAGAAAAATGCAGCTTTATTTTCTGGACATGATTGATAGAGCGTGACTTCAATAAGCCTTGGCTCTCCTCAAAGAGACATGTCCCACCTCTTTGGAAATGTGGTAAACTAAGGCAACAAAATGACAGAGGTGGACATCTGTTGTAAGTAACTCTCAAATTCTCCTGATCCATCCTTTTCACCTGCCAGCCAAATTAAAAAATGCAGCTTTATTTTCTGGACATGATTGATAGAGTTTTACTTGAGAAGCCCAAGAAACAGGGCTCTGGAGATTTAGTCACTTTCCCTTGGGGGAAAGAGGATCTGCTATTTACAATAAAAATCTCACCACTAGACTCAATACCTTTCCTTGCCATTCCCACTGTGCAGTCCAGGTAGGGAGGCACATGAGGAAGTAGCGATAATATCAGATGGAGTGAGTGGCTGGGTACAAGTGGACAAATACTTTAAACAGATGAGGGAATGGGCCTGTGTGGTTCCTTTTTCAATACATAGTGGTCCTGGAAGTCGTTAAACCAGTACATCTTAGCAATTCCCTTGTAAATTTTGAAGTCTCCAACAACTGCAGTGATGGTCCGACAATTTGTAGTATTTTCTTATACCACTCAGGAGCAGGGTGACCCAGTCTGAGATGTACTTTATGTTTCTGCTGGTCTGCTTCCTGTCTCTGACTTGGGAAAGTAAAAAGGTTGAAGAGTGAATAGACATGTAATTTTGAATCTGCCTATCGGCGGAGGGGTATGGACAAGTGCTCACAGGTCAGTATGATCGGCAAAATGTCAGCTTTATTAGAGGAAAGACAGCTTATATACTGCTTATGACACACAGACGTGATTCTTTCCCAGGCTACATTGGATACATAAGGAAAACATACTGTATTGTACAGTACTAATTGGACCACAGCAGGTGTCCATAAAACTTGTTTACCTGCCAAAAGAACTCCTCCTTCACCTTGGCACAAGACCTGCAGCCATATTAGTGGCGTAGTGTTTTTTACTGTCTGCACCCAGCCATGCCAAGGCAAAGGTCGCAGAAATGCAATAGAAATTGTTCACACAATTTCTGTCCTCCGACATCTGCCCTTGCCGGCTGAGCGGCGCTGCCACTGATGGGGATTGCACCCTCGTGGGAGAGGAGAGGGGGAACTTCTGAGTGCACAGAGTTTGCCAATCCAGTTTGGGGCAGAGGAGGGGTGTCAGGCAGGCCGTGGGGGTCCTCAGACTGGCGGGAGGGTGGGCGGGGCAGTCCTGTATGAAATGTCGCAGGTGAGCAGTGCAAGGGAAGATCTGTGGTAACACGGTAGGGGGAGGATAAGGTCAGGGTGGATAGTGAGTTCTTCTGGGGGGCTGGGGGGTTTTGGCCGGGCTGGGGCCATAAGAGGTACCTGAGCCCCAGGTGTGTGCAGGGGCTGGAACAGTTGGTTTTTGGCTCACCTGCAGCTACTGCCCAAGTTCAGTTTGTTTTGGATTTATTTATTGCATCCTGAAAGGGATGTTCCTGGGTATTTCCTTGGGATTGAGTATAGATGGGTGGCAGAAAACTAGGGAGTGAAACGCTTGCCCTAACCATTTTAGTGGGAAAGAAGCCTGTGTGCCCCATGTCGTTGCGAGCTATGCTGGCGATGGTACATGGCTTCGGTAGGGTCTCCCATGCCAGGCAGGTCAAAGCCGAAGGGTCAGATACAATACATCCTTGGGCAGGATGAGCTCGTTAGCCTTCTGGCAGTCATCCTAGGAGAAGGACAACTGTAATTCCAAACCCGGGCAGATGGAGCTTGCTTAGCCCTGTAAGGCCATCCATCTAAGAGAAGGTCACCCTAATTAAACCTACGTCCTGAGGACCTTGCTGACACCGTCCAAGCTCGCTCGGCCCCGGCAGATGAACCTTAGGATTAAAGGGTGGATCCAGTTTTGCGGATACTGCATCTCACCTAAAAAATCCATTGTGCAGGCTTGAAGGCTTTACCCACATTTGTAAAGGTCTGTAGCGATGGGAGAGGGTCGAAACGGCAGGTGATAAGGTGCACTGGAAGCCGCAGACCCAACCCTGCATGCAGGCAGTTCAGAACATTGGTCGGTAGAGACTGACCCCGGATATGACAGTCTCCTTCGGCAGCATCCTGAATGACCAAGCAGCCTTTTCAAGGAGAGCACTGCTTGCTCCAATCGGAGAGGGGCCTAGAAAAGGTGGCCTAGCCAAAGCTCATCTCCACCCTCCACCCAGTTGGTTAACCATGGCCAACGGGCATCTTCTTCTAATGCAGTCACACAAAGATCAAAAGACAAAGGCATACACCTGCCTTCAAAAGTGTACCCAAATTGACTCTCGCATGCTGGAACATCAGAACCATGCTTGATACTGCGGATAGTGGACGTCCTGAGTGTTGCTCTGCCCTAATTGCCCATGAACTATCACATCTCAACATCAACATTGCTGTTCTCAGTGAAGTTTGTCTCCATGAGGAAGGCAGCCTTAGAGAACATGGTGCCAGTTACACACTCTTTTGGTCAGGTAAACCCAGAACCGAAAGGCATCTCTCAGGAGTTGGCTTCATGATTAAAAACTCTATTGTTCCTAAAATCAAAATCTGCCGACAGGTCATTCAATCACATTGTCTCCCTACGCCTTCCACTACACAATAAGCAACATGTTGTCCTCTTTAGTATGTATGCCCCAACTCTCCAAGCTGACCCTGCTGAAAAAAAATTTTACGCTGACCTGCGCCGCCTTATCCAAAAGGTGCCTGCAGATGATAAGATCATTATCCTCAGTGATTTCAACACCAGAGTAGGTAAGAATTTTGAAGCCTGGAAAGGAGTATTAGGCAAGCATGGTGTTGGAAACTGCAACGATGCTAGAATTCTGTGCGGAGCAACAGCTCACCATCACTAATACTATCTTTCAGCAGAAATATAGTCTGAAGACAACCTGGATGCATCCTAAATCTAAGCATTGGCACCTCATCGATTATGTCTTGGTGCGACGGAGAGATGTCTGCAATGTCCATCATACCCACGTGATGCTTAGTGCAGAATGCCAAACACACCATCGACTTGTACGCTGTAAACTTAAACTTCAGCCTTAAGTTCGAACCTAAAAGGGGAGGTATCCCACGGAGGAGGCTCCAGGTTAACAATCTCCGATCAGCCACAGTGAAAGACAGATTACACACAAATATTCAAACTAGGCTCGAAAATCATTCTATAGAGTCTATAGATCCCTCTCCTGAAACAATTTGGCACCATATTAAAAACAGCATCCTACAGTCCTCTGAAGAATCCTTGGGATTTTCCTTCAAGAAGATCAAGGACTGGTTTGATGAAAACAATCAAGAGATCCAGGAATTGTTGAGAAAGAAGAGATCTGCTTACCAAGCATCCCTTGTACTGCCATCCTGTCATGTAAGAAAAGCAGCCTTTCTTCTTGCATGCAGCAAGGTCCAACAGAAACTCCGCAACATCCAGAACAAGTGGTGGATTGATCTAGCAGAAAAAACTCAATTATGTGCAGATATGGGTGATCACAGAGGATTCTATGAGGCCTTGTAAACAGCATATGGGCCCACATACCAGGTCCAAAGCCCTCTACTCAACGCTGATGGGCAAACACTTCTAACAGATAAAACCTCCATTCTGAATCGATGGTCTGAACACTTTCAGACTCTTTTCAGTACTAACCGTGTAGTTTGAGACTCAGCAATTCAGTACATCACACAACAACTGGTGAAGAATGAATTGGATATTGCCCCCACTTTGGGAGAAACCCTCAAGGCCATACAGCAGGTGAAAATTGGCAAGGCAGCTGGGGTTGATGGAATTCCACCTGAAGTCTGGAAACATGGGGGCCATGCACTCCATGCTAAATTTCACGAGTTTGTGGTGCGCTGTTAGGAACTAGGCGAACTACCATCAGACCTTTGTGATGCAGTCATCATCACTTTGTATAAGACGAAAGGAATTAAATCAGATTGCTCAAATTACCATGGTATTACTATGCTCTCTATTGCTGGCAAACTCCTGGTAAGAATACTTTTGAACAGACTAATACCCGCTATAGCAGAAGGAATTCTACCTGAAAGTCAGTGTGGTTTCAGAGCCAACAGGAGTACCACAGACATGGTATTTGTTCTCAGACAACTGCAAGAGAAGTGTAGGGAACAGAACAAAGGTCTCTATGTAACCTTTGTTGATCTCACCAAGGCTTTTGATACTGTGAGCAGAAAAGGTCTATGGAAGATTTTGGAACGTTTAGGTTGTCCCCCCAAGTTCCTTAAAATGATCATCTCACTCCATGAGGATCAGTGTGGCCAAGTCAGATATGGCAATGCACTTTCTGAGCCCTTTCTAATTACCAGTGGTGTGAAACAAGGCTGTGTTCTCGCTCCAACCCTATTCACAGACTTTTTCAGCATGATGCTCCAAAGGGCCATGGCAGACCTTGATGATCAGGACGGTATCTACATTCGATATGGTACTGATGGAAGCCTATTCAACCTAAGGTGACTGAAGGTCCATACCAAGACCTTAAACCATCTTGTCCGGGAGCTGCTTTATGCTGATGACGCCGCCCTTGTCACCCACACAGAAGCAGCTCTGCAGTGTTTAACATCCTGCTTTACAGACGCTGCTGAGCTCTTTGGGCTGGAAGTCAGCTTAAAGAAGACAGAAGTTCTCTATCAACCAGCACCTCAGGAACTCTTCCGTCATCCCCATATCACCATTGGTGAATCAGAGCTCAAATCAGTCCAGCAGTTTAATTAACTAGGTAGCCTCCTCTCCTGGGATGGTAAGATTGATGGAGAGATAGACAACAGGTTAGCAAAGGCACATAGTGCCTTCGGAAAGCTTCATAAAAGAGTTTGGTGAAATAAACACCTGAAGAAAAGTACCAAGATCAGTGTTTACAGAGCCATTGTGCTGTCTACTCTCTTATACGGGTCTGAATCATGGGTCATTTACCGCCACCACCCGCGTCTCCTAGAACGCTTCCATCAACGCTGTCTCCGTACAATCCTAAACATCCACTGGTCAGATTACGTGACCAATACATCTGTTCTAGAACAAGCAGCAATCACAAGTATTGAGGCCATGTTGCTGAGAACACAGCTGCGCTGGGCAGGGCATGTCTCAAGGATGAAGGACTACCGCCTCCCTGCAGAAAAATCCCTGCAGGTCCTGGTGGATAACATGACAAACCTGTGACAGCTGTAGGTCCTGGCAGCAAAGTGAGCCAGCCACATCCTGGCTACATTAGCATCGATGCAGCCATCAGATGAGAGAAGGCATTCCTCCCCTCAGCTTGGCACTGATGACACCACATGTGGACTCTGTCTAGTTTGGGCTACCCAATACAAGAGAGGCACAAAGTGGAGTGAGTGGGTCAGAGGGGTCCAGTTGTCAGGGGCTGGAGCACAGAGGCTGAAAGAGGTTATTGAGGATTGATTAGAAACACGAGGCCATATGAATATAGCTAAGG
>NW_020897779.1:1703030-1729970 GCF_003984885.1 Neopelma chrysocephalum
ACGAGCCACCTGTGTAAACAATGGAAGGCAGTTGAGATGATATCACCTATTAGTCAAGTACCAATTAAGAGCCTAATCTCTGCAATATGTATGAGCCTATTATGCAGTGTATATTAAGTTGCTTTCTATCTTCAATAAACGAAGTTTTGGATCCTTACATTAAGTGTTCAGAGCTTTCCTCGCCGACAAGAGGTGGGCTTGTTCAGCCTGGAGAAGGGAAGGAAAAGTGGGGACTTTGTTGCTGTCTACCACTGCCTGTTCGGAGGTTACAGAGAGGATGGAGCCAGACTTTTCTTGGAGATGCACAGACACAAGCTGGAATATTGGGAAAATACGACTAGATATGACGGGAATGAATTTCCCCATGACAGGATCCTTATCCTTGTAGATATTCTAAATTCCACTGAACAAGGAACAGAACAAAGTGCTCTGAACTGTCCCTACTTTGAGCTGTGGTTGGGCTACAGACTCCCAGATGTCCCTTCTAACCAGAATTATCCAATATATTTATATTTTTTTATGAGGACCTGGGCCAGTTCCTTTCCTGATACTTCTTCAAGTATCCCCCTTGAAGAGTTAAATCCAGAATTACAGACTGACAGAACAGATGGCCACCAGAATTTCAGAAATCCCATTTTTGAGTTTTCTTCTTCAGAAGGGTGGAAGTTAATTTCTCTTTTAAGAAAGTTGAACTGCTATGTCAGTTCTTGAAAGAAGATTGATAACAAAGCAACATTGTTTTGAAATTCAGATAACACACCTACTGTGCTTTCCGGATTCGGCTATGCACACTCTATAGCAGCCTAAAATTGTTGAGAGTGCATGAAGATTTCTCTGAGTTTTTTTGTCCCAAAGGATGCAAGGGGTGAGTTACAGAGGTAGTAACAGTGGAGGGCTCAAAGGTCCTGGAGCTTTGTATGTTGGGGATAGAGTTCTTCATAGAATAATTCAAAACTGAAACTGGGGAAAAAAAAGAATGTTTGCTCTAAGACAAACAATAAAAGACAGAAAGACAGATGGGATAGAAAATATTTCATACACTGCCACTTTCCACTTGGCCTCAAGCTCTTAGCAGCGGGAGAGAGCCCACCCCAGCTTGTACCCCAGCAGTGTCACCTCAACATCAGACCTTTTCAACCAGTACAGAGCCTTTCTCACTAAAATATTTGCATTCATTATCAGTAGGTAACGTAGGATTTTTCAGACTGAAAGTGACATCATGGGAATGGAAGCAAAGAGTGACAGATGACTAGCAGATCATGAAAGTGTGAGTAGGGATTGCCCAATTTTTCCTCAGTATTTGCATTGCAGAGAAGCAACAAATGAAGCTAAGATGAGGCAGATTCCAAAGCTATCAGGACATGAGCTTCATGCAACATTTGCTTGGTTGATGAAGCTCAAGCTGCAGGATGTTGTGAAAGCCATGTGCTTGCATAGTTTCAGGGAAAGAAGTAAGTGGATGGAAATTAAATCCTTTCAGGCGTCCATGTTAAGGGGGTCTGAGACGTAGCCTCAGTAAAACTACAACAGTTTGGAATATAATGAATTCTTTGAGGCTGATATAGGGCTTACCTGCTGGGAGATAGGAAAAGTGTGCAGTAAAATATGTGGTTCCTAGAACATATGCCAACACTGGCTCCAGACAAGCCTTTTGCAGCTGTTGGAGCATAGCAAAAATTTAACAATGTACAGGAAATAGTTAGAGCAGTGGGAGAGTGAAGTGAACCACTGTGATTTAACCTATCCAAGAAATTAAGTTACTGTAGACACTACAGCCAACTGTTCCAGGAAAGCTGCCAGAAAGTAATGAAATCAAAAAGGATTTTGTTAAAAAAAAAAAAAGGCGAATTCTCTGTTATCTGAGAGAGGAAATGCAATCAGTTTAGAAGAGAATGACAGAAGATCTTTTCATATCTGACCTCTAAAACCCTGGAGTATATTAGCTAAGGAAGATTTCATTGTGTGCCAGCAGCACAGCTGGTAGAGAGTTAAGAAATTTCACCTGGAGTTGGAAGAACTTCTATAGCAGATAAAGGGGTAAAAAAAAAAATGCAACCAACCAACCAACCAAAAAAAAAAGAACAACCAAATACCAGGAAAAAAAATACTTTCCTGACACTCTGTTTCTGGAACAGATTTTAACAGCATCATAACAGAAAATAAAGCACCCCCATAAACCCTCTGTGCTTTGATGAAATTATAAGAAATAGTATTAATCTTGTAGAGTAAATAGATAAGAGTGGGGATTGCCTAGAGTGCTGGAGTTAGAAATTGAGGCTATTGGCTATTGCTCACCAACAGAGAATAAACTACCAGTAGTGACAATCCAAAGAGCAGCATGGCTGATTACATTTGCTTGAACTAATTTCAAAGAATCTTGATTGAAATTAAAACTCACAGTGCTGTGAACAAGCTGTTGTGCTAGCTTGGGAAGCAGAATGATTTTGATTGTGCTTTAAAAGTGACAGGGCAGGGAGACCCTGCCAGCTGAGTGAGTGTGACAGCTTGTTTCAAATCAAAGGCAGGCTTCATACAAGCTGTAACCCAGCAGTGTATCTCAGATGAAACTGTGGGCATTACTTAAAGAGGGAAAACTGATATGGATTTGTTGATGCCAAGATACATCCTAGGGTCTTCGTTTCACTAGTACACAGCCAAATGCTGGCAGCCGTTCTCCAGAAGAGTGCAAGCATCAGCTTCCTGGCCGAAGTTCTTGATTTGGGCCAGAAAATAGTACTTGCTTCTAAAAAAGGAGAATCTGCCTGCAATACAAACTTATTTTGCTTTTAAAAAATAAAAAGAAATAAATTATTATCTGTTACTGATGGGATGGAGAAATGATCGCTATATGGGGATGAAACACTTGCTTTGGAAGTAAAATAGCACAGGATGGATGATGATGCTGGACTTCCTCACAAAACAAAGATCATCCTTAAAGGAAATCCATTGAAGAAGATGCCATGGGAACTAAAGGCAAACCAACACTGATGCAATTAGTGGTTTAAAATCCCGACTTGGCATGTTAAAAACACAGACCACACAGGCATCTAAAGCAGTGGTAATGATGTGAGGTACCTTGAATAGGGCATAAGGTCTGGCAATGGTGGCATTTGCAAATATTGTCTTGGATATGAGTGCAAAGAGCAGGGAAGATCACAGAAGAGAACAAAGTCCCTCCAGTACAGAGAAGCCAAAGACAAAGCTGGGAGCTCTGCACATGCTGGTTTTTGTCATTTAAACAGGAAAGAAGATTAGGTACCTTAGGTGTGAAAGGAAATTTGGAATATGTTTTCTCGGTAAAATAAAAGCTTATGACTTTCATAAAGCTCCAGAACAAGGTATTCGTGGTCTCTAATCATGATGTTCACTAGACAACAGGAGCAGTTATAGGAAATAAAAGATGTGCCTGACCTTAAGGCTGTCGCTGGAATGCAAATCCCTCGGCAAAAGATAGAGGAGAGGCCAGTTTCAAGTAAAAAAAGTGGTGATGTTTTGGATGTTCCCATATCAATCCAGCCACATAAAGAACTGGACCATTAGCTCTGAATATTACTGAGGAAAGCTGAGCACAACTGTAGTACTCACATATCAGGATGGCGATATTTCAGTTCATTTAACAGTGGGATGTGTACTTTTTATTATGCTGCTTTGTCGAAAATGGAAGTGCTCTTTAATTTTCCTGAGAATCAGATGCTTCTTCTGGGTAAATATACCTGTTACAGCTTTACTAGACCATTATGTTATGAGGAGTTGAGCTGCCCTGTAAAATTTGCAGCAGATTAAATTTGAAATTAGGCTGGATAATCAAGAGATAAAACCTTTACAAGTGAAAGCATTGTGGAAAGCAAAGCACTATGGCTGAAGGGTCACAGGCTAAACCCACAGACAGGAGGGGGAATCTGTGAGCAAAAAGTATGTTCTGCACATTCTGAAGCCATGATGAACCATTTGTCAAACAAGGGAAGTCACTTTGGCAGGCACACAGCAAGGCCCAGAGACGATGGAAATGCAGAACAGATCTCTCATCTGCAGATGTTTTTTAGCTAAACAGACCAAAATGTCTTTTTAGTAGTCAATTCAGACTAAAATTTTGGCATCTTATAATTACAACCCTCACGAAGAGAGGGAGAGAAATTACCTGCAGTTTATAAACACAACAAAAGTGATTTACAAAATTGAGATCTCCAAATAGCGGATTGTCTCAGAAATGAGCAGTAGTCTGCATCCAGACAAAGCACTAGGAGAAAATGGATAAAAACTTCTGAGAGGCAGCCGTTCCTGGTTTTTGAGTAATACAGAGGGTTTAGGTTTCTACCCTTAGAGGAGAGGGTGTGCTGCCATCATGGAGCCATGGCTGAAGGCAGTTGCAGTACTGTTTCAGTATGTTATGAGATTTTTGACAGTTGGATTACTTTATTAGGTCTGGAAGGATGCCATGGAGAAACCTAGAGGTAGCTGGAGGCAGCTGGAGGTACCAGTGGAGGATCAGTGGGAAATGTGGCTCTGTAAGAGAACTATTCATCCTTCTGCAAAGAAACCATTAAGCTCTAGTGGATAATTCGGCTGTCTGCTAGAATTTCTTATGTCTGGGCTTCGCTGAAATAACAGGATCATTCTGTGAGAGGATGATTGTCAATAGCAAGTGGATATCTTGGATTTCAGAAAATAGAATCAAAAGATGGGGTCAGGACTCTGGAGATACTTCATTTTAAGAGTTGGTTATTTTTTCAAGATGCTAATAGATGGTTTTTGGCAAGCTCATGACCTCCAAGTATAGTCACAAATCAGAATTAATTAGTTTTTTCCTCCCCTTTCCATTTATTACATATGTAAATCTTCTGTTAAGAGACAAGGCTTACATCTGCACCAAGCAAAAAATATGAAAATTGTAGTAATTGATAAGTGGTGAAGATCCAATCCCCGTAAGTATTCCTGGCATTGGCCAGAAAACTGGAATTTTTAGTTTTGAACAGACTATAACTGGCAGAATGTCATGATTAATTTTTTTTTAGTGGAATCTTTCTTGCTTTGTAGATACTACAGTGTGTGAACTGGTGCCTTTGAGTCTGCAGAGGTTGAGATCACAGTGCCCTGCAATTAACTGATATTTTTAAAAGGTAATTGTCTAAGAAATGAAAGTGGAGGTGGAAGAAATCGAAGGGTGGGTTACTTAGAATACTTGTCATAAAACAGCAGAATTAACTGACCTGGATTGAGAGCCCTTTTAAAAATCACTGTATAGGCCCTTTGGCTTTGAAAAGAGGCAGCAAAGAATTTGTTAGAGTAGCTATTGACTTCAAATCTTTGGACATGTAGACATTAAACATAAAGCTTGTTTCTTGAGTCATCTATGTATAAAAAAAGATCCCATTATTAATTTTTTTTTAATATTCCACAAAGTCTTAAAACAATAGAAGTTTGTTTCTCAGTTAAAATGACTGCTCAAATGCAGTTATTGTAATTTAATAAAATAAAAATCGATGCTTTGTCTCAAACTACCTAGAAATATGTCAGTTAAGAGCTATATGAAGAGATGGGAGGTGAAATCTTTCAGGCAGCAGGTGTGTCCCTGTGCAAATTTCTAGGAAAATGGGACTTTCATCTCCAGCTCTGATGAGTTTTTACAGCATTGCCCTGCTAGCACTTGTGTTGTGCAAGCTGGCTCCTAGCTGCTGTGGGGAGCTGTCTGTATTCAGCCTCAGGCCATGGCAACCACAACTGTTTATCACTGGTCTGTGCATCCTGGCACATCGTGGACAGGTGGATACAGGTCAGTAACTGTGTGTACCCACATTCTCTATTTTTACAAGACAAAGCACCTCTTGAGCTGTGGTAGAGAACACAAGCTCTTCCATGACTAGTGTGGCAGCTTGCTTGTGTTCTCCTCAGGTTAAACACATTGATTTTGTCAAAGGTGGCTTTTTGGTTTACAACAATGGATCTACGAAGAGAATATCTTCTAGCTGAATCCCACTAGAGGATGCAGAGGAACCCATCCTGCACATCTTGTTTCTATGGAAACTAGTGCAAGGGTGGGGGTGGGGATGACAAGGGAGAAACGGGGAGAAGCAAAATAAAAACTAGAACATCTAGCTAACAAAGTACTATAATTCTGTACCATTTGTTGTCATTGGTCATTGAAGATTTTTGTATCTCACTGAGGGCTATAAGGGAGTGTCCCTAAATCCTGAGGCAAAGAAGACTTTAATAATATGATGCTGGACTCATGAGGTACCTCATAGAGAGTGCTTAGTGCTAATCGTCCTCCCCCCAGTGACTTCAGGAGCACTAGATTGGAGCCTATAATTTCTGACATCCCCATAAGAATAAATATTATTAAATTTCTGGAATGGAGTCTGCTACCAAGCGCAACTTCACTTTCCCTTGGCTCTGTTGGGAACATCTGTGTAGCTGAGCATTTCTGCTCTTGAGAAAGGATGCAAGGAACTGGCACTGTACGTATGTGTTTTTGAAACTCTGCGTTTTGTGCAGAAATCCTGGTTTGCAGAGCAGCTTTGTCATCAGGTCCAAAGAGTGTCATTGACCAAACCTCTATTTCAGTAATTAGCAAAGGTTCTAGACAGCTGGGGTTTGGATCATTAAGAATCCTGTAAGATGCAGGAAAGCTCCTGGAGATATCTGAAAGGCACCTGCAGATTAGATATCAGTTGGTACATCTGCTCCTTCTGGGCACCCCAAATGCCTTAAGATGCAGATCTACCTTCACCTTTAGACATATACAAAATCTTTTCAGGTTTGTTCATAGATCAGATATGGGAGCTGGACATCTAGTATCCTATTTCAAAAATCTTGCAGTCTCTCTCCCAGATAAACTAGGTAGAAGAAGAACAAAAAGCCCCTCGCATTTTTTCCATCTCCCAGTTAAATGCATGTTGCAGCACATTGTGCTTTGCCTATGGGTATATATGATTAAATAAAGCAATCAAATGCAATGCCTAATAATCATAGCTGTTTCCAGAATAGTCCTCTGCAGTGTCCAGGCCAAACATCCCCAAAAGCCTTTATTCAGCTGTTTTTCCCCATACGCTGCAGAGATTTATTACCTTTATTGACTTTCCAAATATTTACACTTGGAACATTCATCTGTCAAAGCTGCTTGCTGCATCCACAATCAATCTCAGTGATTTCAGTGCCATGAACATCAACACGAAAACCTTGTTTTAAAGATCACCTAAACCTAGCATTAGTCACAGTTGCAAAGTAAGGGAAGCTGGAATAATTTATCCTGAATGTGTGTTCAAAATTTTGTCAGAGAACCTGATTAATATAAGTTGTTGTTACAACAATTCGCATCTTTTGGATAAACAAGTTTCTCTGCATCTTTGTTCAGCCATGGTAAATTGCTGTCACAATGGACAGATGCAACTTTGCTTCCCACAGTGCCTCCAATGAGGTTGGAAACTCTTCACAATACGGAAATTGAAGCTCAGTTTACTGAGTATTCCCCCAGATCATCTAACGATCCTGTCAGCAGTTTATCCTATGGGATCATTTCCAGTGTCTTGGCAAATTTCCCCTAGCCTTAAGACCAAAAATGCAGGCAATTGGCTCTTAGATGAGAGAAGGCAAGCCTTCTCTTCACTCTGAGTGCCATTGGAAATAAACCGATGTGCATTAGCTGAATTGCAGGCTTTGACCTGGATGTATGGGCCAGCAGTCAGTGTCCTTTGAAGGACTTCATAAACTGTAAACCCATCTGCAGAAAAATGCTTTCTGCTTTCCTGGTAACATGGTGCACTTGAGTGGTCTTCTTGTTTTGAAAAGACTGTGGGCTATTTTTACTTTTCACTTGACTTCAACCAGCAACCTCATGCATTTATATATCTTCCCCAAGTGCCTGAGAAGCTCACAACCTCCTACAAATCTCCTCTCAGACATCCTTTCAAGGAGTGGCAGCAGAAGCAACCTTGACTTATGGATAGCTCAGATTCGGGTCATCAAATTTTCATCAGTGTGACAGGTGTTTTGTTTCCTCCTGGCTGTTTCCAGGCCATGAGGTAATGAGAAGGTAATGAGAAGCACAGGGGCTTGGGTGGATTTTAGGTCTTGTGGTCCCTTCAGCCCTGAATCATGGCCCATCTCAACTGCAGTCCAGGTGACCTTTCAGTGTGTTTTGCACAAGGGCTTTGTGGCAGACCAAGGAATTAGACTGAATATCCTGACATGGACAGAAGATGGCCAGCTGCTATCCCTTTCAACAGCAAGATGAAACCCATGAACTGACAGACCAGTCTGGCATTACCCTCCCTGCTAGTATGGGAAATACTGACCTCCAGCTCTGCCCAGTCAGAGGTATAGCATACTATGGTTTTGCTGCTATTTAGGGTCATAGATTTAAGTTACTTCTTGGGCACTAAACCCACTCAGTTGTGATGAAGGAATGTCTTCAATCTGTCCATGCCCCGTCCCATGATTCATATCTATGCACTTTCCATCAACACTCCCACTCACAGCTTTTGTGGTACTCTGAGGACAACCTTCCATTGATAAAACACCTGCACTAGTTTTGAGATTAGCATGTTATTGCCCATCCACCTATCCATCTATCTGCTCACTTATCCCCTTATGCTGTTGAGCTTTTTCTGTTATAACGTATTTGTCACATACCTAAGGGCCACAGTCATCCCAACAGGTGACTGGGAAATAGACAGAATCATTTAAAAAGCAATGGCATTTCCAAGCAACCCTTCCCTCCCCATTGCCTCACTTGCCAAAGGATTTGTCACTCTGGCTCTTATTCAGCTGGACACTACTTGGGTATTCTTGGAGTGAGATGCTGTTCCAAGCCCATTGTGAATATCCACCATCCTCCTGCTGCTTCCTTCCCTAAGGAAGATGAACAGAGAACCACACTCACAGCAAGAAAAAGTGGATGCCAAAGTGGTAAAAATAGCCCTGGAAGAGTTCTTCCTGTTCACTCCGCTCCACTCAAGTTTTAGTTAATTTTTCACCTTCAGCTTTGCTACCTTCTATACATGGGCCAAGGAAAACATACTTTATCTAATGCCAAGCTTCTTTTGTGAGAAGTTCTTTCTTTTTTTGGAAAAATAAAGTTCCCGCATGGGTTCTGTTGCCCACAGAGTCATGGAAAGAACTAACTTCTCAAACCAACTACCTAATCCTGAGCACTATAAAAAAAATGTCTAGGATCATCTACTAAAGCCTCAGGCTGAGCCCTGTCTCTGTTGTCACCAGACTTTGCAACAGAGATTTTTGCTTTTCTCTCAGAGAAAACAACTGCAACCTGGATTTCTTCTTCCCTGCATGCTAAGCCAGGCACTTGCATGCAGTGAGGGCATATTCACACTTAGACTGGAAGCTGCTAAGTTTGCTGGTACTTTCAGGATCCCATGAGGGACATTGCCAAGAAGGAGAGCTCAGATGGTGTTAGCACTGATGCTGGAGCACACTATGAAGACACAGACAAAGCACTCCCTGAGCCCCAAGTGGCCCAAGTGTTTCAGGTGTATGGCACAGACATGCTTCTCCTTCCTGTAAGACTGATGATTTCTGCAGGCATCTCCTCAATGCCATGAGAGTTCAGAGGTGGTTGTCTTTTGGAGCTCTAGGAGACCTCTTCATAGAAGACCAGCCCAGACTTTCAGCTATTTGGTCACTGGACAATCAGAGACAAAGCAGAACAGTCCCAAATTTACAAGAACTAGAAATTGAATTCTTTCCCCTCCCCTCCCCACCAAAAAAGCCTGTGAAACTAGCCATCAGGGGATAGTAATAGGAGACAAGCCCACATTAGCTGTTTTTATCATTAAGGAGAAAGTGCTGAATTGTAGCAACAAAAATTTAGATAGCAACCCTTTGGAAAAGTTAGGAATCCACATCTCCCCGTCTTACAGCATCTGCTACTTGGTGAAAGTCAGGAAATAATTTTGTTTTGGACAGATTGCTATTTCCTAGGGGGTCTTATGCCTTCCAAGTAGCAAAAAGGTTATGAGCAGTTATTCAATCCTTTCCAGCAATTCTGCTTTCATTAGCATTTCATACTCTGCACTGATTTCCAGCTGCAGTCACCTGTGTCCTGGGGATTTGTACTGCTTAGTTGACTATATGACCAAATTATTATTTGGTCAAACAGATACGTTATGCAAAACCGAAGATCATTTATGTTTTCAGTACCTTTCCTAATACTTTCATTAGTGCTAATGCCTTGAGCAGTTCCAGTCTCTCTGTCCCTCCTCAGTGACTAACTCTGAGAGGAGTAACAGCTCCTCATGGCCAGAATAAATACATTTTTCTTCACCTGCCATTCACACAATGCTCTCCCCAGCAGGCAGCTTTGAGAGCAGTATATACAAATGAATCTTTCCTTTAGATCCCATGGGATATGTTTTCATTCTTCAGTGTAATTAATATTATTAGTGTTAATGAGATTCTTTAAATCCCTGCATATCCTGCTGGCATTGTCCCCTCTGTGTGTCTTACATGGAATATGTATATAAGTGAAGCAAGGATCAGAAAGAGACAAAACATAGGCCAGAAAGTGTGAAATCAAAGGCATTATATCTGAGGCATACACTTGCAGCAGGAAATCCCTGCTTAGATGTGGGCTTCACTTGAAGTTATCTTACTGGAAGACCTAACGGTTTATTCCCAGCTACGGTTGTACCCATCAGGGAAAGCTGCTTCTGGAAGATGTGAATATGGAGACAATAAGATAGACAGCTCTTGACAGAGCTCTATACCCAGAATCCGTCTCCATAATTTTAACTGGGAATCTTCCCTCACCTTGATGCTCATGCAATAAGATGACCTTGACGTTATGGCACCCTTTCCTTCACCTCCTGGGACCAACACCACGGTCTCCCTGCAGTCCCAGAACATTCTGTAGGGTGCCATGCTACCTCCCATGGATCTACCCTGTTGTACCAGGGTGAATTTATGCTGATACTTTTGGTCTGTGTTTGGCCCTGCCACCTGTGAAAGCTTTGCTCTTTCCCTGCCAAGTTATGGGAAAACAAGCACTGATAAACGGGAAAGTTGTCCTTGAAGAGAGCTTCTTGTATAAACTGTTTTAATTGGTGTTCTGTGATTGGCTAATTGTCTGCCAAGGGCATTTGAAGGAGATTTTGATGAGGAGGGGAGGAAGGCTCGCCCCCAGACTCAATTAAGAAAGACCCCCAAAACATACTGCATGTGCGTGAGGGGATTTCCAAAGTTCTCATGCATGCGCAGAAGAGATGCACTTACATAACCGGGAGGTGGGACTGAGGGCCTCTGGCTGGGCAGTGCTGGCCACACCTAGGAGGTTGTGGTCACTCAGTTAATTGTATAAAAGTAGATAGTGCTTTCTTGGAGGTGAGCTAACTTCACACCAAGGACAACGTTGCCTTTTGGCAGGGACGCCTGCCAGTTTGTGAACTTACTGACTCTCCAAGGATGCAGCTTCTGCTATGGGTAATTATAGGCATGCTAGGTCAGTAAGATAACTTTATGGGCAACAGCTGGGTAACTGGGGAGGTCATGCTGGGGGCTTATTTCTCTCCTTCTTCCTCCCTTTTGGGTTTGTTCGTTTTGTTGGCCACCTCTTGGTAATAAATATCAGTTTTGTTAAGCTTTTAATGGTGTCATGGTTTTCAAGCTTCAGTATGTCTCGAATCCTCCCTAATACACCTGTGCCTCACTAATCTTCCCATTCTTGTTGGGTTCACCAAGACCTACCACAGCTGGGGTAGCAGGAAAGAGAAGCACCCAAAATCATAGTCAACAGGGCAAGCTCAGCACATTGTATGGCTTCTTCCTGCTGCTTTTTTCCCCTGCTTGAGTCTCTTACGTATTGCTGAGATATGGCTCCAGAGATGGTATGGTGAAGTCAGAGGCTGTCATGTTACATCAGTAACTGTGCATCAACATATCTTTGCATTACAGTCCTCCCCCTTCTGGCATTACTGGCACCATGTGGGATTGCACACGTACATATGTCTAGGGAGGATCTGGGATGTGAGGCTGAGTGCTTCCACAAGCAGCTTCACAAGCTCTGCAAAGATAGGGCAGGGCAACATCAGATGTCCCTGTGTACTCAGCTGGCCATGAGGTAGAGCTGCTTGAGGGTGACAGGAGATACTGTCCAGACATGATTTTTAATATTTTTGTATCTCTGTGTCTCACTCTTGTTGCTCAGTCTCAAATGGAAGGCTTCACACTTGGCTTTGGGCTTACTTAAAAGCTTTTCAAACCAGTTCATTTCTTCTCCCTTCTCTTTTTTCCTCTCTCAAAGATAATTCTAAACTACAAATGCAATTCAGAAATGATCAGCATATTGGTAGGTGAAGAGGAACCCATGTAGGAAAGCATATGTAAATGCAAGAGAAGATTGTTTCTCTATTAAAATCTTCCAATTTACACATTTAAACATTCACTGATTTAACATTTTACCTTCAGAAAAACCTTACCAAATCATCAGAGCAAAAGCAGCATTACCAAGTAGCCACACTCTGCATTAACCTCTGCAGAAAAGGTTTGTGTAATACAAACATTGACGTGTTCCGGAGAGAAACCCAGCAGCATTCACCATGAAGGAACACACAGAGCTTGAAGCTCTGGAGCTTGCATGGCAATTTTCATCATAGCCTGGAGGAAATCAGGAATTGATTCACCTCCAAAGCTGTCTCCACCAAGCTGTAAGTCCCAGAGATAGGTTTAAATATGAATTATTTCCCTACTTCTCTCTTATTTTAAGGAACCATCTTTCTGCACCCTGAGGATGCTCCACGGTTTGCTTTTTCTATCTCTGCTCTGAACAATGCACAGCCTATGCAGAGATACCACTGGGTTGTTCTTCCTCAGGGGATGCGAAACAGTCCGACCATATGTCAGAATGTTGTGGCAAAAGCTATTCACCCCATCAGAAACCTTTATCCCTCAGCAATCACTTGCCATTACATAGATGACATTTTAATCGCCACGGCCAAAGAGACTGAATTGTAATCAGTTGTTACTGCTCTAACCAATGCTGTCCAAGATGCAGGATTGCAGGTCACTCCAGAAAAAATCCAGCGATCACAGCCCTGGACTTACCTTGGATGGAGAATCACACAGCAGGAAAACTTGCCCCAGCCACTTCAGCTTCAGGTAAAAGAGACCTTAACCTTAAACGAACAGCAAAAACTTCTAGGAGCCATCAATTGGTTAAGGCATATCTTAGGCTTAACCACAGAGGAGCTACACCCCCTGTTTGAACTGTTAAAGGGTCACTCAGACTTAACGTCTAGCAGCTCTCTGACTGCAGAGGCAAAGCAGGTGTTAGAGGCATGCTCCAAGGCAATCAAGAGCAGGCAAGGCAGAAGGAGAGATCCTGAACTGCAAATCTGCCTTGCTCTTGTTCCTAGCAGGTTCCAGCCATTTGCAGTCTTGTTTCAGTGGGATCAAGCTGAAAAAGATCCACTAAGGGTCCTAGAGTGGCTGTTTCTGCCCCATTCACCTCCTAAAACTGTGCGGACCACTAACGAAATGTTTGCCAAGCTTGTCGTTAAAGGCAGAGGATGTCTACAGGAGCTGGACAGACAGGACCCTGTGACCAACTACATCCCGGCAACTAAGGACAGCCTCGATTGGCTGCTGGCCGAAGATGCAGGATTTCAGGCTGCCTTGGCAGGCTATGATAGTGACATTTCTGTACATTACCCTAAATACAGGCTTTGGGCAGAAATGGGTAACTTACCCTTAAAAACCACAACCAGATGCAAACACCAACCAGTAAAAGGCCTCACAGTCTTTACTGATGCATCCAGGATGGACCAGGAAAGCTGCAGTGACATGTGTAAACCCTGATACAGGATGGTGGGAACAAGAGGTGCAGGCTATGAACCAAGGTTCTGTACAGGTTCTGGAACTGACTGCTATCTGTATTGCCTTGGAAAGGTTCTCAGAGCAACCTGTTAATGTTGTAACTGATTCTTGCTATGCAGCAGGTTTAGTATCCCATCTCAAAGGTTCATTCCTTCGAGATGTTGCAAACCCTCACTTGTTGGTTGAAATGCGTACTGTTTGGTTTCTTGTTAACCACAGGAGGTTTCATTTTTTACACCATGCACATAAGATCACACACAGAAATGCCAGGGCCCATAGCAGAGGGGAACCAGAGGGTGGATGCAGCAGCTATGTTTAACACAGTGCCCAAAGTCTTAGAGCAAGCAAAATTGTCTCATTCATTTTTTCATCAGAATGCACGCTCACTGAAGAGACAATTTCAAATCACACTCAATAAGGCTCGAGCCATAGTTATGTCATGCCCAGATTGCCAACAAATAACTCCAATGCCATCTCAGGAAGGAGTTAACCCCAGAGGATTAGTGGCAAATGAGATATGGCAAACAGATATAACACATATACCTGAATTCGGCCCATTGAAATATGTACATGTTACAGTTGACACACACTCAAAATACATCACTGCCACTGCACACACTGGGGAAAAGGCAAAGGACGTGATAAGACACTGACTCAGCTGTTTTACAATGCTGGGTACCCCAAAACAGATTAAAACCAACAATGGACCAGTTTACATATCAGAAAAGGTAGAAACCTTCCTGTCAAATTGGGGAATTTCTCACTTTACAGGCATCCCACATTCACCTACGGGACAGGCCATAGTAGAAAGGGCACATCACACCTTAAAAGACATGTCACTTAAACAAAGGAAGGGGGAATCCATCTGTAGCCCACAAGAGCGTCTGTGGAAAGCCACTTATGTCATAAATTTTTTAAATTGTGACAGTGCTGAAAAACGCAGGTACGAAAGGCAACACAGACCTCAGGCATTCTCCTCTCCCAAACCACCAGTCACGATGAGGGATCTAATTTCGGGACAGTGGGTAGGACCGGTAGATCTTGTGACCTGGGGGAGGGGTTATGCACGTGTATCTACAGGAAAAGAGCTGAAATGGGTTCCTTCCAGATGTGTTAGACCTTACCTAGGTACACCCCCACAGCAGCAAGAACCAGAGTAATGCAGAGTTTAAAAACACAGTTATGTTCACCATTTGGTAAAGATGTTTACATTTCAGGTTTACAATTGAAGATTACCAATGTGGCAAAATGCAAAGTTTATACAAAAACCCATGAGTGTGTATGTGAAGAGTGAAGTGGTGGCCACCCGTGTGAGTATGTGCAAGTGAATAAAAGAGTTGTGTGAATGTATAAAGCACCTTAAACACCAAATACTTTATAAGAATATCACTACCTCAGCCACATGGTCACATTAGGAGAATTTAGTTTACTGCGTTTGGCTTGTTTTTGAAATAAAGTTGAATTTTCCTGTTTATATAAACACTGAGAAAAATAAAGGTTACAATTTATAGGTACCACACAGTTGGGCCAAGGCTCTTAGATTAATAAAGCTGGTTTTCCAGGTTACACCATACCCCTTAGGGAAAAAAAGGTTTAAGGTAATACGAACGGGTTTAAAAGGTTAAAGAAAACATTTTCTATAGATATATAAGCTGTTAAGGAATCAGAGTGAGAGGTGTGCTGGGTCACTGCGATGCTACAGTAACTGTATAAGGTAATGTTCTGTTATTTGCACTGTTGTTGTTGCACTGTTTTCGTGACTTGCCTTAAATAATTGGATGGGGGGAGATGGAGGGATGTGTCCCTAGAATGCGGAAGGAAGCATTCTGGGAGTTGAAGTCTCTGGACAGCCTACTTGGGCACATGAGCAATGTGTGCTGTGCTGTCATTGGTCAGACGGTCACATGTCCTCCACAGGGGTTTTAAGGAGGCTCTTTTCTTTGAAATGAATAGATTTGGCTACTTGCCAGATACCTGCTGGGTTGTGTCTCTTTATATTACGTTAATATATCACAGACCTCACCTTTCTTTCCATATGCTCTGATTTCAGGTGTCGCAATTGACAGTGGCAGGGAGCTCCATAGTGCAACCACACGCTGTGTGAGAAGACAGTAGAAACAAGATTTCTTCATGTCCCTTCCTTTTTGTCCACCCATCCAAAATGTATCTCTTGAAGGGGAAAGCATTGTCATGTGCTGAAGTCCCACTAAAAGCCAGAAACTCTCCTTTGTTCCTGCTCTCTTGTGCACCAGTGGTACTGCTGCAATCCAAAGTAAGCTTCCAACACCTGAGAATACTCTTCTTCCCACTTTTGATTTCTTTCTCATTTTCTTATTTCTTTATTTCTTTATTTCCTCTTGCAGGAGAACTTGCAGGCTCTACCTAGACTGTCATCCGGTACCACGTGTTAGTAAAGTGACTTGTTAGAAGTGTCAGAGCTGAAATTGTAATTGTATTCATTGTGCCTCTCCAAAAGAGAAGGTAATTTGAGGAGAGATGGAAGCTGTGGACAATTCATTAGATGCACATCTCAAAGGAAAGTGTGCCAGACATGAGAATCTGATACACTTCTGAATACCTGGATTTGTTATGTTACTGTGGAAAGAATATCTTTCACAGTTATGTATTTTGGAAAATTTGTCTTTGACTGTGGGAAATTGCCAGCTGGTCTGGGTCATGGTGGATCTGAGGCTCATGTAAATGAGTTGGCATGGATGTATTAGGAAATAAAAACCAATTTCCACCAAAGTATGCCATGAAATTTGGAATAAATCCTCTAACTGAAAATTAATTGGTATTATACTAAGAAATGCAAAACAAGATGGTGTCAGTTCAGATAGTTTCCTTTCTCAAGTACCAAGGACAAATTAGGTTTCTCAACAGTATTACGCAATGAAATATAGTTACATCTGACATTGAGAAAAGACTGTCCACTGTGGAAGCTCTAAATGCAGCTTTCTCTTCAAGGCTGTTCTACCACTTCTTGCAATTAGAAACAGAGTTCCACAAAAACTCTGAGATGTTCTTACCACCCTTGTACATCACAGCACCTCTCTAATTCATGAGAGGGTTGATGCACATCTTTACAGAACACCTATGCCTCCTGACAGACCAAGCCAAACTCGGCATCTGCAGGTGGCAAGGAAATCTAGCACTCTGAAACACACTCAGCTCCAACACCATCCCAACAGAAATGTGAAATGGAACAAAACCAGAAATACATATTGCTGCAGATTAATAGAGGTGGAATCAGTCAACAACTCTCTTTGAGGTTAACTGGTTAGGATGTGAGAAAGTCCAGTTGTTCTTGTGAAAATGAGAAGTTTTTGCTGATTTTTCTTCTTCTAGCCCCAACAAAGAGGGTAATTAGCCTCTTATCTCTTTACTACCACCTTTTACCTACTAAAAAATAATTGAAAGTCTCTGTTCAGTCTCTTCTTTTCTGGCATAACAAGTTCTTTCCTCACATACTATGTATTACAGATGACCCCTCTGTCTTGCTCTTGCTCTTTTCTCTGCACTGGCATTTTTGCAGTGCCCCTGCATAGTTCCTGCATCACAGCTTCACAATTAGGCACAAGACTTGAGTCAAGACTCTACCATCTCTGAGGTGACCAGAGCAAAATCATTCTCTTTCAAGTTGCATGCCTATTTGCACTGCTCCAACACAGCTCTGCCTTTTTGCTAGAGCATCCTGCATATCCAATAGTCTGTCCTTTGCAACCCCATCTTCCTGCTTCTCAGTGTCTTAATCCATGTCCCTATTTTTAGGTTACTGAATTCTCCTGCCCTGTGTGTCATAACCAGTGTGTCTTTAGCGAATGCCACCTGAGAAGGGGCTGCAGACGCTTTCCCTAATCCACGCAGGCAAGACTGACTAAATCCTGGCTCTCAGAGTCCACCCTCCATCTCTCAGACTTTGTTTGGGACATGTCAGTTAAATCTTTCTGTATTTAATAAATCTATTAATTAGAATCAACCATTGTTTGTGCTTCCTGATGACTTCACCTACACTATGTATTAACTTGCTTTGCTGGAAACAGCATCAGAAGACTTCACTCATGCTACTCACTGATATCCACCACTTTCTCCTTCTTTTTCAAGCAGGTCACCCAGGCAAAGAAACGCCATCACTTTGTTCTGGCATGACTTGTTCCTGATAAATGCAAGTTGACTGCTTTTAACCCTCCCATTAGTCTTCATTAAGGACTTGTGTAAGAAATGAGTGGATGTCAATGTCATTCTGGGCATTGTAATGCTGATGTGTCTCTACCTCCTTCCTCTCCAAACAACCACCATTTCCAGTGCTATGGGCTTGTAGCCGTGCCCCAGGAGATTTCAGAGATAATGGGTTCAGAAAGGAACACTTGAACATTTTTCTTCCAGACCTGTTTCAAAAACAAATTTCCTTTGAAATTACCGCATTCAGAAGTAGTCTATTTTGATGAAATAGCATTTTCAAGGAGAAATATGTTCTGTCACACACTTTTTAATTATCTCTATCCCTAAATCATGCGAGGAATAATGCAATATTTTTCTTTCTGTTTTTGATTGGTTGGTTGGTTGGTTGTTTTTTTTGTTTTGGTTTTGGTTTTGGTTTTTTTGGTAAAACTTAGGTGAAGAAGATTGCTTGTATTTCCCCTATTCGTTCAATCTGGTTTGTTGATGAAGTGATATTCGTTGTGAAAGAGTTTGGTCTCAATAGATCTCAAAATACTTAACACAGGAACCTTAACTGATCTTGGGTGGAACTAAACTTGGATGATTTCAACATTGTCTTTGCTGAGAGCAGTTGGACTGGAAAATGTTTGAACTTGCCACAAATCAAGAGAATCAAGAGCTTTTCAATACTTGGTGATAAAATGTGAATGCATAAACAGCTGCAAAAAGTCTCAGCTGTCCTGTCTCCTTCCAAGGACTGGGTGTAAGATGTTTTATCTAAAAATTTCTTGTTAAATGGCAGCCTTTTGATCAACACATTTAGCTGGTGTTTACCATCTAAGCTCTGTGCTGATGATCTCTGGGTGACTAATCAGATCTTCAGTTAAGTGTAGTGTTTCCCTGCTCACAGACCACAGACCAGGGCTGGGTTGGTCCCTGGCAGTTTTTACACCACCAGAGCACTGGGTTGTTGGTGGAGAGTGTACGGGTAAAGACCTGCTGTGAAGTACAGATATCTTTTGCATGTAGAAAGAGAGAAACGGAGAGGCAGGAGGAGGTGATGGAAAGAGGGGAACCGCACCCAAAAGGGGTTCATGCCATGAACGTGTTCATGTTCATGGCATGAACAAAGCAATTCACCTTCTCCTCAGCTTGTGGACTGGCTTGAGTCATTGAAGTTTCAAGAAAGCTTATGAAGGAGACCAAAGATGAGATGAACCATCCTAGTGCCCAGGGATGAGTATCTGGATAAAGTTCAGTCTACATCTGAAAGAAGAGCCCAGAGAGTTGATGGAGGGGAGAGCAAAGGACTTGACTGCTCTGCAGGTTTCCATGGATTGCCTCTTGACTGTGTATGCTCAGAAGGGAATATGCTTTAGTCCCCTGACTTAAAGTATCTCCTGTTATCAGAGATTCCCCAAAGCATCCTTGCTTGCCAGACAACCTGAGGTAGTGCAGCAACAGCTGAGGTAGTGCAGCAGACATACACTCCACAGGCTGCAAGTCATAAGCAAGGTCCGCGCTGGCACTGCCTCTGCCAAGCTACAAAGAGTGAACTCAGTCTCAGTATGCACATTCATAGCAAAGGCAGGGAAAGTCCACCCTTCTGCCCCAGTTCCCAGCAGAGGAAGCCTTCACACAGTTTTCCAATGCACGTGAGTGTGTCTGTCTTTCTCTACCAACTCGTCGTCCTGTCACCCAGTGTTTCCCATACTTTTGGCTCATTGCAAAGACCATCTTCATTAACACCATTTCATAGAGACACAAAAGCTTCTTGCTGGGGGATGAATGACATTGCTGGCTGACTGCTGCTGGTGTGGAAGGAATCCTTTACCGCATTGAAGCTTCTCTGCACAGCTTTCTAGGACAAGGTCCCTAGTCACATCTTTTCAGATATTTTTCAGTAGAACAGTAAATTAGATCTGCATTAGGTGAACTGCTGCATGACTGCAGTCCATCTCTTCCTGTACAGAAGGTTCCTCACTCTGTAGATTTTCCCCATGTGTAGGTGTATTTGCAAGGACTTTTGTCTCAACGTCTGTTAACCCAGCAGAACGGTCTACATAAAAAAACAAAACCCACAAAAACCCAAACATCTCCTCATGAGATTTGGCCTAACAGGTCCACAGGACCTAAACACCCTGATAATCACTTGGTGAGGCACTGTGGTTATATGCGAAAAGACCAGGATGACAGGATATATCATACTGACATCCTACAACTCTCAACATTCCTACTACATGGACTTCTAAAAAAACTAGAATGTATTCCAGATATTGAAATAAAATATTTACATTCTCCTTTCTTATTGGAGACTATTTGCTGGACCAGCCTTTTGCCAGACACTTCACTTCACTTTACTGCTAACTGTGACTTAAGTACAATTTATGCTTCAAGTCAAGAGCTTGATCGCATTTAGTTTACTAGTGACAGAATCAATTCATTCTGGGTAGGAAAAGTGATGCATTGCTTGTCAGCTCCTTACTGGTCCACAGATTACTGAGAAGCCTAGTGAGTGTATTTCTATGTTTTGGAGACATGGGGTTCTTGCTTAAGTAACTTCATAATTACTGAAATTCAATATTCTTCTATTCAAAGGAGATTATGGGAATTCTCACATAGAGGCACAGAGTGAACATATCCTGGCTTGCAAAGTTCTGGTGCATAAAGCACAAGAGGACACACATATGACTGCTCAAACTGCTGCAGAAGGAATAGTGCTTCAGTATAGCAAAGGAGGATGCTGTGCAGTGGATTGGCTCTCAAAGAAGATCTTAACCACCACTACCCTGTGAACTGCCTGTGATCCACCACTTCCCACAACTGTCCATCAAACATAGGTGTCCTAAGCAGTTTTACATTCTAGCACCGTGTGTCAGAAAGAGCCTTAGCCAGGCAAAAGTCTTGCAGTAGTGGAAACCGCCATATCCCACAGCTTCTGCCTTCCTCCCGACAGGAAGTGGTTGCCCTGTAAAGAAGCTGTCTGGTGAAGCCAGCACCCCCTTCCAGGGTACCTGGAGTGAAAATGGGCTTGGGCAGAAGCCATGTTGGTCAGTGTTACAATCCAATTATTAAAATTATTAGAGAGATGCCTCTGCATGAATTAAGGTGTAAATGAAACCATATGCCAAAGTCAATAGCATGAATTTCATTTAACAGTAAATGAGGGGTTCGAGGAAGGAGATAGATAGGGGACAGAGGGGGGTGGGGGGGAAGATAAAGAGAGATAGAGAAACAGATTAAGTAGAAAAAGATATCACGACTCAGTAGATTCTGATGACATCCCATTGGTCATCTTCTTCTGCTCTTCTTGTGGTTACAGACTTTATCTGTCGAGTGGTGGGGGAAAGAGTGCACAAAACTCCTGTTTCATGGGGTTTGTATTGTGCAGAAGCTGGGTGGAAACACCCCCTGTACCTTCCCTAGATGATGTTATACTGGATCACAGGACATTTCAGGAGTCTTTGATGCCTTCTAAGATGTTGGCTGTTGAATCAATCATGGCCCATTATGGTCCATCAACCACGATGCATAGCTCAGGC
Source organism: Neopelma chrysocephalum (assembly GCF_003984885.1). Lineage (NCBI taxonomy): Eukaryota > Metazoa > Chordata > Aves > Passeriformes > Pipridae > Neopelma > Neopelma chrysocephalum. The sequence goes on from NW_020897779.1 coordinate 1,724,558, forward strand.
TTAGTGTGAATGTCTTCCATGCTCCCCAGAGTGTTTTTCACAGCTGAGTCATCACTTATGGGAGGAAATTGGCATGATAAGGACTATCCCACCTCAAAGGATTTGCCTCTTATCAGCCTCTTCCTTTATCTGGAAATCCAGTTTGTAGCTTCAGGTATGGACACCTTTCTGCACCTAGGAGGTCACTCTGTGCATCACTAGCAAAGCAGCCATCCAATTGGTCGAGCCATTAGCACCAGTCTCTAACAGGACCTGGGCAGTTACTGCAGGTAGTCAAATGTTAGCAGTTCAATCTCTTACACTTGTGGATACATTATTCTCCTTTGACCTGGGAGAGCTGGACAATAGTACCACCTTATCTTACCTCAAAGTCCTTTCACAGTCCAAATTAGTAAGCATATTCAGGGAGGGCTGGGCTTCAGTAGATGAGCAGCTTTGCAGTTTGCTACAGTGGACAAAAGTCCTTTGTTGATCTTAACAATATTTGAGTGGTTAACCATTTTCGTCTATGACGGTCAGCCTTGATTAGACACTGGGCTTTTGATGTGATGCAAATATCAGTTATAGCAGAGAGTAGGGAGGACTGAGGGCAGGGGAAGAAGTGGTTTTGAGGACGATTTAGAAGCAATATTGGTTGGAGCTTTTCCAGCACAAGTTTTCCTCCAGAAAGGAAAGGGCAGTTTCCTTTCATTTTCTCTGAAGTATATAATTCTTAATAAAATTACAAACAGAACAGGGAAAGTACAGGAAAAAACTCTCAGTAAGTTTTGTTGATAACACCAAATCATCTCATCCTGGTGACACAAAGTAAATAAATTCCTTTTTCAACTCACCCATTTCCATTAATTTCACTTGAACTTTTAGGATAATATAAAATATTAATTTTAATATTATATTTATGTTGTGTTATCAATATTTGCTGGTATAATGCTTTGTTATTATAGAATAAAAATGTGTGTACCTTATGGAAGTGGAGCAGTTGGGTATTGATGAAGCAAAATTTTTTGATGTTGTCAAGACCATCCAATTTGATTATTCTCATAAGACATTTCTGGAACAGGGAGAGGGAAGTGCATTTTATGTAGAAATTTGAGTTAAAACAAAAATTACTTCTGAAATGTTGGGATTTTATCACTGTCTGAAAATGGTGGTACTGGCAGGTATTTCTGCCAAGAAACAAAGAAGCCAACAAAACTAGGCACAAAATGAAAAGGAACAAGGAGACGGATGGTTGCTGATGATCTTGTCTGGGGCTGCAGAGGTTACCTTGCCGGTCTATAGATGAGGCAGAGCTGCTGCAGGGAAGGCTGTCAGAAAATAAGTGTACTCAGTTCTACAAATTAAATGTCTCAGCTTTGTCTTTCAACATTTTATTGCCATTTTTTTGTCCCTTCCTCTGCCAATGGCATTGCTTGAGTTCCTCATGCTGCCCCCAGAGAGTGGGAGTGGGAGAATGTCCTCTCCTTCCCACTCGCTAGAAGGCTCTCCAACATTTTGCACACTGCTGAGCAGGCCAAGGTGAAGGACAGCCTTGTCCAGACCATCCTTATGTCCCCATAAGCAGCCAAATCAAATGGGCACAATAGGACTGAGACAACAGGCTGAAACTGAGCAGACCTGAGAGGGTTCATGGAGATGTTTAAATATCTAACCATGGGAGGTGGACCTAAGGATATGCTTAACTATTTACATCCCAGAGAAAGTTAATTCCTGTGTTATCTATCTGGCACAACTCACTTATATTCCTAATGAAGACACGGCCTGAAAGAAATGTAACTTGAAAGTGCCTTAAATAGCAGAGCTGGATGCAGTTAACATGAGGATAAGGGGAGCGGGATGACTTTCACTTCCTAATGGATTCAATCCTGAGCTAAACACATCTAAGGCTTTGGCTGTATCTATTCATCAAACTAATGGTGTGCTGGTAGTTGTGCTTATTGGATTAAATCATCACTGAGAGATGGGGTTATGTTAACAAGCAGCGAGTTCCCCAAAGTCACTCAAGATGTGTACTGGCTGCTCCTCCAAAAGCAATGGGAAAAGTGTCAGAAGATACACCATAAAGTGTCATATAGACTTTTATATATACATACATATATATATATCGTAAAGAAGCCAGATTAAAAGTTTACTAATGCCTGAGTAAAGGCATGCCAAAGTCTCAGACATGATGACTACTTGCTCCTCAACAGACCCCATAATACACAGGACTGTCCTGGTCTCCTTGGGAGCACAGGCGGTGTGCTGTCTGTACCCATGAAACAGGGACTCCTGAACAGACCTCTGTGGAATAATGTGGCAGCATTTTATACTGGTCTACTCAAGTCTGCTCTTTCTCTTCCAGTAGTGGGAAATAGGAAATAGGTAGAAAGGTGTCGCAGGGTATCTGTCATGAGGCCTTGGTCCGAAGGGGGAAGAAAGACACACAAGACACACTAGGACGGTGAGACAAAGAGATGTCTGCCTGCTCAGCGCAGCAGGCAGCCTTTATTGAGCTTGCTAACTTCTACTTTCCCACACACACAACATAAACATATTCCCACAAAAACACCCAGGAATTTAACACCTGCACATTATCAAACAACTTTGGCCTTGTACTGCCTAACACCCAAGGTTGTATCTATGGGAACATGCAATTAGCCTTACTTTTCTCAAGGGAAAGGCCTCACACCCTGCAAAACTTCAAGCTCCTCTACTTCCAGGGGGCTCGGAGGTTCTATGGGCCTGCCATCTCCCCCCACAGGAAGGTTTCCATGCACTAGCAAAAAAGGAAAAGTGATGTGTGGCACTTTGTGAATCCTACAATGACAGTTGCTCAAACCATCCTGGAGGGGACTAATCTGATGGCCTGGGAGACAGGAAAGCATGATCACACTCCTTTGGGTCCAGACCCATTTTTTGTAAAGTGTATCCAAGGCAGGCAACAAAGACTGAACAATGACCTTCAGTGCTCTTTGTTCTTGACAATAATACTCCCGCATACAGGATACTCCTTCAGAAGTGCATCCCAGCCGGGACTCTCAGTTTATTGAAACAGGAGGGCATTTGATCCCACTACACACCAATATACCTTCTCAACTTCAATTAAAGTTTTGTTTTAAGCTATGCACGTGCTCTTTTGCTAACACGGGTTTGGACTGAGGCATTCCCAGGTACTATTGTCCCTAAAATTCTGCCTCCCCAAGAAGTTCTGCCAATTTTCCTCTTATTCGTTGTTAGTGACATCTAGTGACCGTCAAGAGTCATGCAGCAAATGAATGAAACCATAATTAATAAAGGTAGATTGAACTTACATGACAAGAAAGTACTTAGACTATTAATTTAACAAGTATTTCTCACTGCTGCCGGTAAAGAAATCAGTCAGGCAGATCTCTTGTGTTCAAAATTATCCTTCTGCTCCTCAGCCTTTTGCAGAATGCCAAGGGCTGCCCTAGCTCCTGCAGGAGGTCCTACAAAGAAGATCCTCGGCTAAGATTTTCCAGAATGTTTTATGATCCAGATAACAGTCTTGCAGTTTGAATTTTGATGTGCTTGAAAGGGTCTGATTTTGAGGTAGTGAATTTTCAGCTTTTCTTATAAATTAGGTTTCTTCAGGATATCTCAGTTGGGCGTCTAAAACACTAGGCAATTCGTAACACCCTTTTTAAAACTGCTTTCCTGATAAAATAAGAATATTTAATTGCTTTATGTGTTGCCACCATTTAGCTGAGTCTCTACCAGCTTGCAGCCCAAGTGACACAGTAGCAAATGTCTCTGAGGTCACTATGCTCCTGACATGTTTCACCCAAGTAGGAAACCACACAGAGCAAAGTGCCTGAGATGGCTCCACAGTGAGAGAGGTTGCAGCAGCCCTGAAATCCTAACTAAATCCAAAAATTTCCATTTGGGAAAGAAGGCAAGTGGGAGAGACACTTTATACGTAACCCAGCCATAGCAAAACACCACTTGAAGTTCATGTCTTCTGGTACATAAATCAGATTTGAGATTCAAATCTAGATGAAAACGGGCTTGGCCTGGTCTGGCGATTGCTACTGCAAGAATAATCTGTAAAAATAACCTGAGAAAGAGGCTATAATCTCAAATAGTTTGTGTTGCCTCTTTCTTCCAAAGTAATGCTGCACTGGGTGAACAACAGTGCCCAGCTGCAGAGTAGCTGTTATGATCTGATTAGTGAGAGATGCCTCTGCCCAAATTAAGGTGCAAATGAGACCATATGCCAAAGTGAATAATATGAATTTTATTTAAAAGTAAATGTGAGATAGAGATATAGAAAGAAATAGAAAAGGGGGGGAAGGGAGAGGGAAGGGAGGAGGGGGAGAGAGAGAGAGAGAGATGAAGCCAAAGATAGTCACCACTTGAGGATCCAGCAGTGTCCTGTTGGTTCTTCTTCACCTTGGGCTTCTTGGTGGTGAGGGTCCTGGATTTGTTTTTCTGGAGGTACCACTCTTACAGAGTCCAAGTTCTGGGTATCCACGAGGTGGTTGCAGATGTTCTCATAACTTGGGATGGCATTTGTATGAGCAGTTGCTTCCTTTCCCCCAGTTTACCACAGTGGGAACTTTTGTCAGGATGCATTAACCAGGATATGCTAACAGACCTCGCTTCTGCTAGGCCTGGAATTAACACCTTCTTGTTGTAAATTTTTGCCATCTGTACTTATCTCAAGTTCCCACTGTGGTGCCTTATCTTATGGCCAGTTCCTTCTGTGACTTTGACAATGTTTTACAACAGGCAACTGTATTTTTTAAGTCCTTAGAGAGTCACAACAGGGAGACAGAGATGTGAATGCTCCACAGTTTTCAATTTTTCTTGCCTCTTGGAGAGCTAGGGAAAGACCTGTTTGGAAAGCAATCCAGCTGAGGAATCCAGCTCCCTGGAAAGATTTCAGAAAGGTTTCTCAGCAAACAAGCCTCCACACTGAATGGAGATTGGGCGTCAGATAAAAAGCATTTTAAAGGAGCTGAACCAACACTGTTTTTTGAGTTGCACACTCACCAGTGCATCACGCAAGATATGAACTCTATGCCATGCCTAGCTTGTTCCTGATACCACCACAGTAAATGGTGTACAATGCGGATAGCAGAACTGGAGACACACTCAACTCTCCATCTAGAGCATACTGCTGGTGCACCTCTGTTATAGTTTTGGTTAAACGAAAAAGACTGCTGAAATTTTCATAGTATCACCCAGGCCAAGCGCGGGGGGCGGGTCCTCGAAAGCAATACACTGCGAGGGCTGAGAGGGAAGAGAAAAAACCCCACAGCCTTTCCGGAAGTCGACGCTTGTTCCGGCAGGGGGTACGAAGGCAGGACTGTTGTCAGACTGATTTCTGGCCGTGGTTCTTGTCCCTGGCTGCCCCCACCCACGCCGCCCCGCAGCTGCCGCCCCGCAGCTGCCGCCCCGCAGCTGCCGC
>NW_020897779.1:1729980-1741423 GCF_003984885.1 Neopelma chrysocephalum
GCAGCTGCCGCCCCGCAGCTGCCGCCCCGCAGCTGCCGCCCCGCAGCCAGGACCGCCCCCCAGCTCTGCGTGTCATCTCCATCGGGACTGCGTTACCCTCTCGGCAGCGTAGAACTGTGTGGGTAGTTTAGGTGACATTTTTTCTGCTGGTTTTTTTTGTTTTGTTTTGTTCTGTTTTGTTCTCTGTTTTTAGTAAAATTCTTATTCATTTTCTACTTCGCCCAGACACCTTTAACTACAAAAAAAAAAATCATAATTTAGGGGGAGGGAAATAAAGAAAAGAGGACAGTTTCTACCTCATCAGAGGTCCCAACTCCTGTGACATATTGTCATTTAACCAAGAAAATCTCTTCTGCTCTGGGAGTGTGAAATGCCAGCCCAGCACATGGGACCCAGGAAATCTGCAGTGCTGTGCTGAGCTGAGCTGGCATGCACAAGCACAGTGAGAAAGGGGAAGCAGGGCAGCCATGGGCCAGGAGCAAGACTCACAATTCTCTTTGTGTCCCTGCTGTACTGGTCAGTCCAGTCCTGTGTCCACACTTGTCCCCAGGCTGCTAGAGGGGTGCCAAAGGATTCTACAGATTGAGCATGCTCCAGCCCACAGTCTCGTGAGGGGAATGTCTCAGCATCATTTCCTCTGACAGATACTGGAAATGATATGACTAGTAACAGAGTGAATACAAAAAGTGTTGCAGCCTCCAGCAAACCCAGAGCTAAAAGGGCCAGGTCATTATACTAGTAGTCAGAGCAGATGCTTGTGATAGTGGCAGTGACCTGAAACCACTAATCTTGTTACTCAGGGAGGGCCTTCAGCCATGGAGCTAGCAAGTGTAGCACACATAAACCAGATCTTCCTTCCTTCCCTGAACTGCCTGCCACTTTCAGCTCTCACTTAAGGCAAAGAGAATAAGGAAACAGTGGTGACAGCTGACAAGCAATGCCCTTCACAGCTAAGCTGCTCGTGGAAACAGCTGCTGAAACAAATTTCAGTACAGGGCTTGTAGCTTGATCTCCTTTACTCAAGACTCTCCTCCTCTGCCTTGACACCACCAAACGCCTCGGGGCAGTGACACCAGGCTGCCACTTATGTGTTCACCTGCACATGCACTTTGAGCAACAAGAATGCAATGCCTTGCCTGCTTGATCCCCAGCACATTGACTAATGAATGGGACAAGCATCCTGTGAGAGGCATGTTCTCTGCTTTAGGGCTCACTTCTGCTCTGGGACTGACACATCTACTGTAGTGCAAGCATCTGAATCAGCTGCTGTGAAAATAGGCTCAAACTCCGCACTCGGAGAAAGAGCAGCCAGGGATATTTTGCTTTCTCTCCTTGAGATGGGAGTGGAGAAAGGGCTGTGATCTACAACTTGGGCAGTAAAGGAGGGTCTACTCCAGAAATTCTCCAATCCCCTTCTCAGGCCATCCATCTTGTCTTGCATCAGACACACCAGAATCTCCCATTTAATATAAGTTATGCCCGTCTCCTAGGAGGCAGAGATTACTCTCACAGTCCTGCTCTTCATAGTGAGTGTCATCCTGAATTTGCAAGGTTTAGTACAGCCTTGTTGAAAAACATCCTTTAAAAAACAAAAAAAGGATAGAAAAGCCATGTCCAAGACTCCACTCTTTGGAGACACCTATTTCTCTTGATTGGAGTGGGGAGAGACCCAGAAGGTGAGTTTAGATCAGGTGAATCATATTTGAACATATTAATCGTGATGACTCCCACCCCTTTGTTTTGTGATGATGCTGCAGAGGAACTGTCTGCAGGTGGATTGCAGGTGAGGCTAAAGCACAATGTAGATTGTCAGGAGAAGGCAGCTAGTTTTAATATAGAGGCAGGCTCTGGTAGACACTGTTTCATGTGCAGCTCTACTCAAAGAGTCTGTGCTAGGGCAAAACCCATCCATCACTAGCTGCCACCATGCCTGGGGTAAACCATGGCAAAGACCGAGGAGCCAGACCGGCAGGAGAAGTACTCAGCACTTCCTACCATTTCATGGGATGAGCAAGAAGATAGCAGGAAGGGGAAGACAACACAAAACTTGTACCACAGTGCTTTGCTGGGTACAAAAATGTTTGACTGATGATGGAGTTTGAGGATGTGGAAGACCTCAGACAGCTTTAGGCTTTGCTTTCTGCCCTATAGCTGAGTGAGAACAGCACTGTGAGAAATGTCAGTTTAGTAGCGTATCAGGCTAAATGCCACTGTAACATAGCAAAGCTGGGCAAGCAGAGAAGTGGGGATTTTGTTCTTTAACAGTTTGTCTTTAAAAGTCCATCTTCGATTTGGAGTATTTCTATGTCTTTGGAAGCAGAGTAGCAAGAACTATGTGGAAGCTTCCAACAGTCCTCAAAGCAAATGGCAACAGTGTGACCTCATCTTTGGAAAGTGTATGGACAACTGTAGGCACTAAGAAAAATCATCTTGGATGAAAATTGAATTTTATTTTTTTTTTACCAGCACCTCCCTGCCTCTCTAGCAATGTTGCAGGCAGTAAATTACTGGAAGCTCTAAGTAAAGCCATGAAACACTTGGCTGCAGTAGTCAGAATCAGAATGCCTTTTTATTCTTCATTTAATCAGTTAGCCATCATGAGAGAGATGGATCAGCAAAGGCATCTACGTCAGAGGAGCTCTGACACACGGCTCCTGGCATGCATAGAGCCTTGCTCTCAGACAGGCTTCAGAATGTGTGGCTGGAAAGCAAGGGCTTTTGGCAGGACGTGAAGCACATACCTGAAGCAGTAGAAGTAGATGAATAGACTGCATCTACTTTAAGGTCAGTATCCGAAGAGAAGGAAACCTTGGAGCATCCTGGGAAATGCTCTGCAGACCTACCATCCTGTTGTGGAAGCCTGTATCCATAACCAGCTCCCTCCTAATCCCTCCCACAACATGTTGATAATGCTACGTCCTTGCTTTCCTGTCTGTAAAACGTGGCTCCACTTTAAAATCCTAATATAAACAGGCAAGCCTTTGTAAGCTACTATTGCAACCTTGTCAAATTACAGTGTTTATTATTAGTTTAATTATTTTTAATTGCTTTACTTACTACTGGTAGGCTCTCATTAACATGGCTAAAAAACCAGTCAGACAAAAAAGCTTCTCATTTTAATATGTATATCAAGAACATAACATATAACACAGGTTTTTGCCCTGTTTTCCCAAGGAAAAACTTTGTCAGCAGCTGCTGTCATGCCATTTTCCCTCCTTTAACATTTTTCCAATGTTGTGTTCCAAGGTGGTTCGATATGAAAGATGCGAAAATGCTTATTTCTGTCAAATAACATGAATATAGGCAGGTGGATGGAGGGGAGAAAATACAGTGGAGAGGGCTTCACTGCAATTATCCCGGTGGTGGAAACACCAGCTGGCTGTTGCAACCAGTGTCTCTGATGAAGGCTGACATTAGCTGCTTCAGGGAAAAAACAACTCAGAAGTGGCCAATGTAAATCAAATAAAGCAGAAAGTGAATGTATTTAAGATATACATAATTCACAGACCACATCCTCATCCCGGGCTTGTCCTGTGAGCTTTTCAGCTGCTGATCTACCCTGACACCACATCGCCAGACAGCTCATGGTTTTCCAGGACATGAGCTCTTCTGATAGCAAGGCATAAGATCCTTTTTCCTGAAGGAATAATGTTTCCATGCATTACAAATATATTTTCTTTACATCATCCAGATTGTTGCAGATCTGTTCCCTGCCATTTTTTTGTTCTTTACCATCATTCACCAGCAAGAACAAAGCAAACATTATGAGCAATGATTTAATATTTACTTAAAAAGCTTTAGTGAGAATAGGAGCATTTTGGGCATGACTGGTATCCTCCAAGTTCCTATTTTATGACTATCCAACACCACATTCTCCTAAGATGTGCCAGTTTATCAGCTTACAGTGGACTTTTTTGTTCACATGGTTCCTTCATTCTGCTTTCCTCAGAAGCCCATAGAAGGAAAAAATAGCATTTCTATGACAAGACCTTATTTTCTATAAAACCATAATAGCTGGCATTAATCTCATTTGCATTCTCTAATTATTTATGAGCTCAGTGCTGCATTCCCTTTCTTCTGCACTGCTTTATGCTGCGTGGCTCAGTATTACTTGGATCAGAAGTTCCTTCTGACCCTATTTCAGAAAGGAGCTCTCTAGCTTGAAAGACCAGTAATTTCCCTTCTTTCTTCCTCTTATGGTCTTTGTAGCAAAGAAAATGTGTGTTCTCCCTTTGACTTTTCTCAGCAAGTGCTGATTCCTCTCCATTGGAGATTCCAAATCCCTCACCGACTCTGCCCTATCCCTCTCCGTGAATGACTGGCAATGCTGGCCAGAGCAGGGCAGATGCAAAACTACCCAGTTGTAAAGCAAGATGTGAAAATGACAAAAAAATTACATTCCTTCACAAATCACAGGTAACAAATCTTGTCCTCTTGCCGGAAGTGCAGACAGTTCCCATGGACAGCAGCTGAATGGTCATCAGGGAAAATCCTCGACAATTTGTATTCCTCCAGGTGCCAACACCAACCACATGAATTTCCAGTTTGACATTTTTTACAAATTGAATCTACTTTCAGGAGTTACAAAATCACCTTTTTTTCCTCATCAATCTGAAAACTGTGAGATTCAGCTGGAGCATCTGAGGAGCTCTTAAACGGATTTTAGAAACATCAGGTAAGAGGAGGCCAACTCAGTCTGTTAAGCATTATATCTCCGTTGACATCAACAGGCTGTGGCTATTCACAGCTGCTGACACTGGGTCTGGCACTAGAAATGCTCTAGCTCTACTTTTATGAGAGCTTGAAATGTATTTATGGTTCACAACAGAGCTCTGTGCCAATGCTGCCTTGCAAAAAAACCCAGATGTGTTAGTTTAACATTATTAGTAAATCTTTAGCTCTGCTGCAGCAGCACTTTGTGGTTATTTAATACCTATGAGGACAACTTTCTTAAAATAATAAGTGAAGTAGTGGGACTATAGAGAGTTGCGTGTAATTATCTGTTGTTGCAGATTCAGATCTTTGGCAGATCGAAAAGCAATGCTCTGCTGTAACTGGGTATCTGTGTGCACCCCAAGGCCCTGGGAGAGGAGATGCTGTGCAATAGGATTACAGATGTAAGTTATTTTGTGTGAAGGCATAGAAAGCATTTCATATGTGATTGCCAGATGACGAACAGCTTGCTCAGCTGGTAAGGAAGAAACAATGATTATTTTGTAAAATCACTGGATACTGTATAATGGGGATCATGCCAAACTTTAATCAAGAAGAGGAGCAGGAGAATAACTAGATTAGTTGTGCCAACTCAGCTCCATATTTGGGAAAGTAACATCGAGTTCCTTGGGAGGTCAGGTATAATTTCATGGTTGACGGCCACCAGAGACCACTGGAGGGATCTCCAGAGACCTAAGAATGCATGTGCAAAGAGGAGGCAACATATGTTAATTACTTTGGGAAGATGATTATCATATGTATGTTTATTCTATTTATATACTAAACTATAGTATATAAACAGGAGCTTTTTCTGTACTTGGCATGCATGATAGGCTTGGAAATATCCCCTGTGAATCCAGCACTGAATAAAGAATGCCTGCTTTCTAATGCTAAAATTGTAGTGTTAGAGAGTTTACTTTCTTGCTGTTTTCAGTAACAATATGAACAGGGCAATAAAAGTTTTTCAGGAAAGCCTAACCAATGCCAAAACTCAAAAAAAGGGCATTAAGTTGCCTTGTCTCAAATGTGAACACAAGAATATTTTTCCAACCAGCAAAACCAGTATCCCAGCACTTAATTGAGGGCTGAGTGGTTGTAAAAAAGGAGTCAAGATTCAGTTTCTGAGGAGAAGCATCTTCAGGTCCTGTTTTGCTGATTTTAAATGTCTGTGAGCAAATAACCTGTAATTCTCATATGTATGCAGTTATCTGGCTTGAAAATGTACCTACTTAATAAAGTGTTGTATCTATTTGATCTCTTCTGCTCAAAAAGCCCCTGGGAATATTTATTCTGCCTTTGCATAGAGATAGAGAGTAGAACAAATTTTTAGTTCTAGAATAACACCAGGTACCTGGGATGGGCTTCATGCAGACAATTATGTCAGGTCTAGACAAAATATGGTGTCCAGATGCAGTATTTGAACCTACATATTTCAAACCTGCTTGTGGAGATGTAGCCAGGAAAACTCCTGTTTTCTCTATTAGTCATTTCATTAGAACTGAAAGAAGATGGTGATATGGTTTGGGTGGCCAGACACTGAACCAGGAATGTCGCTTTTCAGCCTGACTTCTCCAGTATTCTCGGCTTTCACGACTAGTCTGCAAAATAAAACAAATAAATAAAAACATCACGAAGAATCAAACAACTACCTTGAAGTAATATATGAGAGGAGAGGAAACTCTCGGTTGGTGGTGGGTAGTCCATGAGAATAAGAACACACTCAGTGTCTCTCCTAATGGGTGACCTAACATGGCACAATCCTGCTGCAAAACCTGTGGTAATGCTCTCTCGTCATCCCTGAAATCACACGTGTATGCTTACAAGCACCCACATCCTGTGCATTGGGATACAGTGCATGGGATCAAAAATCCTAGAGTCTTGGCTGGGGGCAGGACTGTTTACAGAAAGAATCACTGAGTCCCTGTTCATCATCTGTGAGGGTTTGATTTAGCACCAAGTGAAGGTCTTTGGGGTCTTTCCACTTGAGCCCAGTGGGTACTGACACGGACCCCAAATATGGAGCCTTTCAGAATCCCGTGGTTCTTTCAGCTGCGCATGCAGAGCCTCTCTCCTTGGCAGGAAGAGGGAAGAGCTTCAGAGTGAGAATGCAATTAGTTAATTAGTTAAAGTGTAGCAATGTGAAGCTGGGAAAAGGCTGCAAGATAATCGTTATCATTATTATCAAAGCTGTAAGACAGCTTTCCATAAATGCCTTCTTTTTTTACTTCTCTTGTAAGGTCAGTACCAAAAGAATTTTTCATCACACAAATTACTATTAAACAACTTGGTACTGAGCTCTAAGATGAAACATATTCTATTTAGCAGACAATATGAAACAATGCCTAAATTATTTACCAAAAAAATTTAAAGCACAGAAAGGCGTGACAGTAAAAATCCATCTGAATTTAATGAATGGATGCAGAATATGCTGAACTTCCTCTATATATTTATTTCTCAAATCAGATTTTATAAATACCTTTGTATCACAGTCTTTCTTTACCCCTTTATAAAATGTTTTTATGATGACAACTTTATTGGTGCTCAAATTATTCCTTTCCTGACTTTCAGATCGCAATAACCTTGTTTGCCTTTTGTGTATTACCTATTATTATTTTGTTCCCCTATCATAATGATATCTATTATTTCCTTTTTTTAAAATATAGATTGTTTTCCCATAGTCATGCTTCCTTGAGAGAAAGAGACACAATAATTAAAAGGATGGGATATCTCCTGATGTTTCAATTCCATTATGTGTGAAATACTCAAAATTATTAAAGAGACTTTGGGCAAATTTGTAATGTCTTTGAAGACAAGGACAAGAAGCTTCCTCTAGGTCTTTTTTCACTTCCAGACAGCATTTAGGCAGGCTTTCTAAAATTGCCTTATTTCTAATGTATTCCCCCAGGTTACTTCAGCTTTTCAGTATGCCCTGTGAATTGCTGTGGTTAATAATCTGGCAGAGTCCATCGGCGAAGCTCAGCATGTCTTGTAAAGCAGCCAGCAAATGTTACAAGAGTGAGAAGAGGCAGATGCTAAAAATCATCTCATGTTAGCACATTTACAAGTTGACTCCATTCTCTTTCTTGAATGAACGACCCAACCAACTGGGCATGGATGGCACATTTTGTAATCCAGTCTGCCTTTGGAATGTTACTGTGGCATGGGCTCTTTGAGTGTCAGAGCCAGATGCCTGGCCTGCATAAATCCCCACAAGCAGAGCTGGGGTGGCTGATGCTAGATCCATTCCAGGAATTCAAGTCAAGTCTGGTTATGTTTGTGGCATGCAAATTTAAAAGGCCTGATAAAATCAAGTAGTCCAGAGATGCTCTTGAATTGAAATTAATAACTGGGGATCACTTTCTCCTTTTTCCTTTTATTCTGGCCAGTGGAAGGGCATGGTTGGGCTTGTTATGTAGTGGAAAATATAAGACTAGCCCAACTCAGTCTCATCCCTGAGGGAGGGTGGTGAGCTGCAAGGACCATCACTTCCGGGACCTTTGTCTCATGTTAGTTGATATAAAAGGTCTGTATGTGTTGGGGTAGCTCCATCAGTACCACCAGCAATGCATCAGTGAAGCTACTTATTTGTCCAATGTACTTATTTTTTCCTCTCTGACCTTCCTTTTGAAACCATTATACTGGAATTCAATAGCCAGTTTTATGTTCTAGTTTTTTTAGTTCTTTAGGTTTGCAGTCACAACCGAAAATTGACAAGATAATTTCTAAAGATTTTGCCAGGCAAAAGAAATTAACCCACATGCTGTTTTTTAAATATCTCACCACCCATTTTGTGGCAGAAGTCTGGGCTCACTTTTAGCTTTGGGAGCTCATTAAATTGCTCCTCTGACCACTGTGCATCTCTCTGTATTTAGTGTGACGAGGTTGGTATCACAAAATAGAAACCAAAAAGAGATGGTGCTCCAGACCTTTGTAAAGAGATGTGTATGTGTTGCTAATATAGCTCAAGTACTTCTAAAATATTAGACATTGCTCATGTTTGGCAAGTAAGCAGAAAAGTACTTCCTGAGCCATTATCTACAAGCTTCTGGGCTCACATAAACCAATTTTCTATAGCCACATCTGTTAGCCGTTCTGGTATTTCTTTCCAGTCTCTACCATATCTCCTTTGATCATGACTTTAAGGGACCCAAGGAATGCTTAAAAAGGAAATGTGACTTCGTCTCTTTTCAGATTTTGGGCCTCTTTGCACTCGATTCATTAGCAGATAAGGAAGCTGTTTGCACACTTTGTTTGATTATTCCCTTTGCCAGAGAGGGATTGGTCTTTTCCAGTACCTTCTTTTTGAGTGGACTATTTGAAAGGTTAGAAAAGAATTATCTATATTTAGGGCAATATAGTTGCCTAGTGCCACTTGAGATTTCTTGGCAGAACCAGCCCATCCCCATGTGGTTGGTGGATAGCACATGGGATTTACCAACCTCTTTTCTTCTGGAGCAGCAACTGAACATGTACCACAGAACATCCCTAGAAATCCACATTTAGGAAACTGAGTCCTGGCAAAGGGACTTATCAGATCTCATGACGTGATATGCTTATGCCTATGAATCCAGGAAAGCCCTTGAAACAGAAGAACTTTCTCTACAGCAGCAAGCAAAGCCTTGGACTTGCTTGAGACCCAGAGCCTTAGTTAGAAGAGCCCTCGCCAGCTGTGTCCAAACACAGAGCCTTTTTTTCCCTTAGCTTGTCTTACAGAAAATCTGGTCTCATAGGCAGGCAGAGGAGTCATTCTGAGGAAGTTAATGGACTTGCCCTGGCCAAGGTTAAGATGAAGCTTGTCTTGTTAGTCTCAGGGGTGTATGATGAGGGGGAAGGGTGCTGACAGAGGGTCCTCTCCATGCCAAGCTTCCTGCCAATATACTGCTGAGGGCCCCAGCTTCAGCCACTCTCACTCTGATACACAGAGCCAAACTCCAGCTAGGCATGCCTTTGCATTTTCCTGATGGCATGGGAGTTGCATTGCTGCAGCACAGTGCAAAATTAAGATGGCTACACAAAGAGTCCTTTTGTGGCTGAAAAATCAGAGAGGGGAGTCTCCCAAAAGTTACACAAGTAGAAAAATAGAGAAACAACAAAGGAAGACTATATGCATGCAAAAATACACAGAGAGAGAGGCTACAGGTCACAATGAACGCTAACAGAAACTTGAACAGGTTTTTAAATCTGTTAGAATTAGAAGAAAGACAAACTAGCCTAGGTGCGTTATTTAACTAAAAATAAGAACTATCTGGTGCAACAAGGAGAGATTTGTTTCCTTCAACCTTCTCAATGAAAGACAATCTGAGACCTCTACTTTATTACATTTAACCAAAGAAGTAACACTGCAAACCAAAATAGGAAAAGACTTGGTTAAAGAATATTTAGAGAAGTTATTACATCCTGTAAAGAGCTGAAGTTTTGCCTCCTGCACTTAGTAGTCAGGTGAGAAGATCTCTACATGTTTAGTCATCATCTCTAAATTCTCTGTGCCTGAGGAGTTGAGGAGGACAAGCAGACTAGTTCATCTTTCAGGAGAGAAAGAAAAACAAAGGAAATTGGAGTAATCTAATACCCAGAAAGACAGAAGATAAAATTATTAAACAATCTCCTGGTAGTCATCTAGGGAATAAACTGATAAAACCAGCCAGCATAGATTATTCAAGAACTTACATTCTCAAACCATTTCTAATTTCATTCCTTGTCAGAGTAACCAGCCAAGTGGATAAAGAGGAGACGATAGATGATATATGTCTTGAATTTATTAAGAGGATGACATTGTCTTACATGACATTCTCTTAAGCAAAGAGAGAAATATGGCCCAGCGGGTGCACTCATAAAACTCATGGATGACTCTGTGTTGAGAACAGTACTGAGAGCTTTGGAGGACAGGATTAGCAAAGGCTGGATTAGCTGGAGAAACAGTAGAAATCAGTGTAGGTGACTTCAGTAAAGGTAAGCGCAAAGGAATTCAGGCAGAAATGAATGATTTCTTCTGGGGTACCTGGCACCACAAGATGAGAGTTTTTGCTGTAGCAGTTCTTTAGAAAATGTTTGCCCTTCATAAAAATGAAACATTGTGTACTGTCTTTCCATGAAGGGTCACTGGAAAAGTACAAAACTGCCAGGCTTCATTTCTCCAGAAAAAGCTAAAATTCTCCATGCAAGTCTGCTCCCCTCCTCAGTTATTTCAGCCCCTAAATAACCACTAATTCTTAGTTTAGATGGTGTATTCAAACATTTAGGAATATTATTTTTCAGCTAGATAGACTTCATAGAAAGAGCATCACTAACAAAACCAAGATTTCCTGTGGCAGGGGAAAGGATGTTGACTTGGGATCAATCTTTCAGAGTAATTAGTTAATTAGCCATGGCCTTCTTCAGTGCTAGGTCCCACTTCTGGTTGAAAAGTAGAGGCAAGGGCATTGCTGTGTCATTAAATGCTTTGGCTTTATACTGCTGTAGATATTACCTTTCCCCTTTTAATTTCTGAAGGATGCAGCTGGACTGTATTGCCAGGATAAAGGATGTTGTGAAAAATAAATACATCAGACAATAATAGATTATTTGGATTGAGTAGTATATGCCAAAGACTTTTCATACCAAATAGACCAAACTGCTAACAAAGCTGTATCATCATCATCATGGCTAGGCTTCGCGAAGGAAGATTTGGGAAGGGCTCTACCCACGTTTGTTGCAAGTGCAGTGGTGGCTAAAAAGGCCAATATGAGATAGA
>NW_020897779.1:1741433-1771160 GCF_003984885.1 Neopelma chrysocephalum
CTGCCCAACGCAGCTGTGTTCTCAGCAACATGGCCTCAATACTTGTGGTTGCTGCTTGTTCTAGAACAGATGTATTGGTCACATAATCTGACCAGTGGATGTTTAGGATTGCACGGAGACAGTGTTGATGGAAGCGTTCTAGGAGACGCGGGTGGTGGCGGTAAATGACCCATGATTCAGACCTGTATAAGAGAGTAGACAGCACAATGGCTCTGTAAACACTGATCTTGGTACTTTTCTTCAGGTGTTTATTTCGCCGAACTCTTTTATGAAGCTTTCCAAAGGCACTATGTGCCTTTGCTAACCTATTGTCTATCTCTCCATCAATCTTACCATCCGAGGAGATGAGGCTACCTAGGTAATTAAACTGCTGGACTGATTTGACCTCTGATTCACCAATGGTGATATGGGGATGATGGAAGAGTTCCTGAGGTGCCGGTTGATAGAGAACTTCTGTCTTCTTTAAGCTGACTTCCCAGCCCAAAGAGCTCAGCAGCGTCTGCAAAGCAGGATGTTAAACGCTGCAGAGCTGCTTCTGTGTGGGTGACAAGGGCGGCGTCATCAGCATAAAGCAGCTCCTGGACAAGATGGTTTAAGGTCTTAGTGTGGGCCTTCAGTCTTGAATAGGCTTCCGTCAGTACGGTATCGAATGTAGATACCGCCCTGATCATCAAGGTCTGCCATGGCCCTTTGGAGCATCATGCTGAAAAAGTGTGTGAATAGGGTTGGTGCAAGAACACAGCCTTGTTTCACACCATTAGTTATTAGAAAGGGCTCAGAAAGTGCATTGCTATATCTGACTTGTCCGTGCTGATCCTTGTGGAGTGAGATGATCATTTTAAGGAACTTGGGGGGACAACCTAAACGTTCCAAAATCTTCCATAGACCTTTTCTGCTCACACTATCAAAAGCCTTGGTGAGGTCGACAGAGGTTACATAGAGACCTTTGTTCTGTTCCCTACACTTCTCTTGCAGTTGTCTGAGAACAAATACCATGTCTGTGGTACTCCTGTTGGCTCTGAAACCACATTGACTTTCAGGTAGAATTCCTTCTGCTATGGCGGGTATTAGTCTGTTCAAGAGTATTCTTGCCAATAAAATACAGACAAGCAAATCCTCCTCTCCCTCCAACCTTTTCTTTTTTGCAGCGTTTCCAAGTTTCAATACACACTTTCCTCATACAACTATATTAGGTGGTTCAGTTACCCCCAGAGTGAAATCTGCTCCTTTTTTATAAATACTTATAGATTGTTTACGCAATTTGTTCCAAAGGCTTAATGCAGTGAGTCAGGTTTTGTTTCCTGTCCTCTTCCCCAGTGATTCACTGATCATCCTTCTCAAAAATTTATTTCTTGCTTCAAATAAAGTGAAATTACATGGGAAATAAACTGTTCATAATTGATTTGATACAAATACTTGATAGTTCTGAGACTCAGTCGTTTGAGCAGATTGCAGAGTCACAATACTCACACAGAAACCGATTTTTTTTTCTTCAGAACTGCCCCTCTTGAGAGTCTTTACTCCTAAAGTTTTGGCAAATGGACACAAAACTTTCAGAACGTAACTTGGCAGAGTGTTTTTTTTCATCTTTTTTTCATCTAGTCTGTCTTTCAAGACTTGAATTTCTTATTAAATGATTTGGGGTTTTTGTCAAGACCTTTCTGAAAAAATGTTCATTTGCTCTGTTTTGTTGAAGGGGTTTGTTGTTAGTTGGTGAGGGGAGAACTACATTAATTAGGACTACAAAATAATTATTTTTTACCAATGGTTTCCCATTAGAAATTGTATGACAAGGGAGTCTGACTTATGAAGGAAATTAAATGTATTCTCCAAAGTACAGCTTCCATGTGACACTCCAGCGGTTTCACCGAATACTCGTATTTCCATATCCTCCTACAAAAATCAAATAAAGCTTTTAATTTTACCAACATTCTCCATTTTTTGACAATTTCCATTATGATAGTTTCCAATTTAAAAAATAAAAAAATCAACACTTTCTGTGGGCAAGGTGAACAAGAAATTTTTCAGCAGTCCCAGAGCAACACAGCTGACATGCAAGAAAGTCATGTGAAAACCTCCTGTGATAGGCAGGAATTATTGTCAGTTCCATGGACCTCCAGGTAGGTGGTCACCACTCTCTTGCTGTTTAAGTCAACAAGAGAAATTATATCTCTCTGGAACAAAGTAGTTTCCTGTGACCCTATAAATTTTTAAACTTACAACGATCTATTAAACAGGATAATATTTTACAATGCACATATTTTACAGTATGTGTATTGTAAAAGAACAAGATGTGGATCTATATGTAACAATCTTGAAATTAACTCTTTGCTGGGGATTTACTTCAAATGAAGGAAAGCTAAAAATTTATAGACACAATTAGCTACTGCGTATATTACTCCAGAGTCTGGAGTGGCTGGTAGTTGTTGTGAAGCTACGACAGACATTTCTTGCTCTGAAGACCTTTCAGGCAAACTGTGCATTGAACTCTGAATATTGTATGAAGTGTCATCATTATTTAGAGATGAAAAACCTCAATACTTTATTATAAGGATAGTCAAGCACTGGAATGGGTTGTCCAGAGAGTTGGTCAACTTTCAGTTTATGGAGAACCTCAAGTCCCAACAGGACAAAGCCCAAAGCACCCTGGTTTGAATTCACTATTGACCCATTCTGGACTACAGACCCCCAGAGGTTTCCACTAATCTGAATGTGTGACATGCTAACTTCACTGCTCTTCTGGTTTTTTCGGGTTTTCTCTGTGTGTGTGCGCTTTTGTGTGTGTATCTGTGTTTTTCTCTCTGCCTATGGCTAGGTTCCTAGAGAGTGATCATTACAGGTCGAGAGCTGGACCAACGGCTTTGTGAAGAAAGAAAAAGAAATATTTGTTTTTTGTTGCTGCAGCTGAAACCACATTGGAATACACTTCTCCTCTCTTGGATAATTTAAGTAGTAAAGAGGCTGCATCAGGTACACAAACTGGTGAGTTGGTGAGCAAGTGCTGCCATATGGATTTGTACTTTTGGTACTCACATTCTCCAATTACCTGCTGCAGGTGGGCACAGTGCTGTTTAAAAAAGACATCACTACAAAGTCAAGCACTGAGAATACCAATTTTGAAGCGTTGAGAGACTTTGTGTTGAATTACAGTGTAAATCCAGATAGGAACACTCCTGAGAGTGCTTACTTCCCCCTAATAAAGTAATTATGGCTGTGATTGATGAGTTGATGAATTCTGCTCATAAGACTGAAACAGCTTTTGCTATGTATGTGCATCTCAGGCATCTCATCATCCTATGTACCATCCAGAGTGTTATGACCTGCAGCAAAGGCAAGCCGTACACCACTGCTCAGCCAAAGTGCTTGACTTGCATGAAGCCAGGAAAACAGAAAAGAGGGAAAATAATGCTCATTCTACTGGAACAAGACCAGAGAGAAGAGGCAGAAAAAGGGTCCCTTAAAGATGGGGGTGGCCCCAGAGAAGCTTAGAGTGGGTTTGGTTGAGGGTGCCACATTAAAGACATGCCCATGTATTTTCAGGTGAGGGGGCTTTGCCACTCTTCATCCCAGGACGTATGTCCAGGGCCATTACTCAGCCAAGCTCTGCAAGGACAAAGACATGCCTAAGAGGTGGAGAAGTTGCCCACACCAAGCACCTCTCCACCACAGCATGGAAGTCCTGACACACCCACAGTGGCAAAACACAGCCCCAGAGTCATGCTTCCCAGTGTTCATCACCCCTCACAGGCAGGGAGGGCACAGAAGAAGCCTCTCAAGGCTGGCAATGTCATAGAGCACATAATGGTTTTAAACTGAAGCAGGGTCAACTTAGATTAGAAAGAACTAAGTTTTTTATTATTAAGGTCAAGCTGGACAGGGCTCTGAGCAATCTGGTTTCATTGAAGATGTCCCTGCTCTTTGCAGAGGTGTTGGGCTAGGTGGTCTTTAAAAGTCCTTTCCAACCCAAACTCTTCCACGATTCTATAATGAAGTTACTTGCTGGGAACACTTCCCTTGATAAAAATCATCTCTCTTTGCAGTAAGAGTGAAATATCACTAGGAATGAATTATCACCATCATGAATTATCTGAAAACATCTTCAGTGACACATCCTTTGGTAGTTGGCTGCTTCAGCACAGTCTGCTGTAAACATCCTCCACATGTGCAGCTCAGAGCCTGGCTTCTGCTCTCTGATCAGTGCAATTTCCCAGGCCAACACACACTGCAAATCCTAAAATCAAACAGATCACTTGCAACTGGATTTCTGTGAAATAGTTACGCTTAAATTGGCTTTTTGTAAGTATTCAGCCCAGTCATATTCCAGCTTTTGCAGGAAATGAGTGAAAAATTATTCCTGACATGTTCAAATGAAATTCAGCTTTTGGGCACTTGCAGGAAGAAAGCAGAGACAGTTGAGCCACTCAGGAGCACCCTAGCACACTTGAATCCAATGCTGCAGTCCAGTATTGAAGGGAATTACAGCTTCCTGAAGGACATCAGAGGTAGGACAAAGCAGATCTGCATAACTGCAGCTATGAGAATAACCATAATGGCACAGATCAGTGATGTTGATCCCCATCCACAGGCAACAAGAACACCACCACTGACTGATGAAGAAAATCAACCAAACCCCAGCCCTTTGGCACGTGGAGCTGCTAAGATTTTAACCTCCACAGATGGGTGCCACAGTCGTCGAGGAAAGGAAGACGCGACAGCCGGGGGGTTCGCACAGAGTGGTAGCTCAAAGCTATTGCAACTTTACTCTGGAGTGCTAATTCTATTTATAGGGTCTCATGGGAAGGTTCTAGAAATTGGGGAGGAGCATGGGACAGGCAGGAACAACAACCAATCGTGAGAGGAAGGAGGGAACAGAGGATTGGCAGGAGCCAATGAGGGGAACATCTGCAAAGCAGCAACTCACAACCAATCAAAAAATCAGAGATAAACGTGAGGGAGAAATTACAATACCATTTGGTATAAACCAGGGTATAATAAATATTTAACTAATATTAACAACTTGAATCAGTCTTCATTAAGTCAACAGTTTCTGTCTTCATAAATCCATGCTGGGCATCTTCAAAGCATGTCCTCCTCGGCTGCTGCCTCAGCCACAACCTCCTGCATCTGCTTCTTCCATTTCACAAACTTCTCCCTTTCTTTGTCCATGCTCTCCGCAGATGGGAAGTAGCATATTGTTCACAGCTGCAGCTCCTGGTTTTGGTGTTACACACACATTAGACGGTGTAAAGATGGGTAATGCCGCGTACATGAAAAGAGGAACCTGTCAGGCATATGTTGTGCAGCCAGCTGTGGGAGGTGAGTTTATAATTCAAAACCCTGGATAGTTGAGGCAATAAAATACCCAGGGTTTGTCTTTTTTAATCTGAAGATTCATATGTAATCTTAAATGGAAGAAAGCCTTTTTTATCTTCACAGAGGATGACTGCACAGCAAAGGGGCTACCGCAAGAACGAGTTTGGGGCTGAAAAACAGAAAGATGACCTGCACTACTTACAGCTTTTCTATCTGCACCCATGCTTCCCCTCCTTCTCCAGCCTTGGGGCTTTCCTGCTGAGCTCTGCAGGAGCAAAAGTTCGGGTTTGAGCTTTATTGTTACTGCCCTATTCTCCCCTGAGGAGGAGATCAAAATGTACATCTCCGGCTTGGCTTTTGGACTTCTCCTTATGGCAAGCTCAAGGAAAGCCAGACTGTTCCCAACTTAGCAGTGCTGCAGGAAGGATGCACCATGGAGGCACCCATGAAAGTGAGTGGTGCAAAAAGCTGAAGCAGCACCCAGTTGGAAACATTGTACAGGGACAGAAACCACAGGGCTGGACGTGGGTACATGAGGGATGAGACATTAGCAAGCAATGGCAGAGGAGCAAGGAAAGGCGCAAAAGTGTGGTACAGTCACTTGGCTGTAGGAGGAAAGCCAGAAGAAGCTCTGGGTTGTATGACAAGCTGCAAGAGCAGAACAACCCATGCCTTCATTTGGCTGTGGAAGGTTCCCATGCACATGCACATCCATGACCTGCTATTGGGAGGCTGGATGATACAATTTGCAGTGAAAATGTAATTCATTAGGTGCAGGAAAGAAAAAGTACACGTAATAAATTTGATGGAATGTAGGTTTGAAGGTGCTGCCATGAATCACAAATTGTATTAAATTTGTTCAGTAGAAATGGGTAGCTCAGAGTAGTTCAGATGTTTCGTTTCACCTTTTCTTTATGCATATGCATCCATTCTTCTCTTTAAACGGAGACTTTTATTTCATATTTTAAAGGAATAATAGAAGGAATTTAATGACTTGAACTATTTTATAATGAGCCAGGTGTTGCAAAAAGAGAGAAGCAGGATTTTCTTTCCTTATGGCTGTTAATTTTATCTGTGAACACAGGCACTTTTTCAAACCCAGATATCATACGTCCGGGGATACCCTTAGCTGACTGCTGCAGGACTCTCTAGGCGAAACCGAGTCAAGTCGGCAGCCTACATTCAAATGAAAAAAGGTTGCTATTAACAAGAGAAATCTAAGGGGTCCAAGGTATAGTGAGCACTTGAATAAGAGCACTGTTAAAGGAAACAGGTCTGTGGTCTCTTCTACACTGTGTGCCTTCATGAACCAGATGCAAAGTTGAAGCAAATTGTTTTCTACCAGAAATGAAGGATGTCCAGAAGTTAAGTCCTCTTTAAAACACCAGAGTAAGAACAGAAAACCATCTCTCAGGAGGTCAATGGCAGACATTTCCCGGGGACACCGAAGAAGCCAAAACTGTTCCTCAAAACATAAAGCACTTATCTCAGCAGTGACCTCAGCACACTAGATTCCCCACAGCAACAGGGACCACAGCCATGAAGGACTCTGTCTTGCAAAAACAATTTCTGGTTTGTGACGGTGAGCACTGGTGCATGAAGCTTGCAAAGATAGAGCAGCAATCCCTCAGAAGGAGGAATGTTGCATGACAGCCAGAGGCAGAACAAAATCTCATTGCCTGCTCATCAGTATGGGTCTACTTTCTATGAGCTAATGCTGGTTCAGGTAATAATTGAAGGAAGTGGGAAGGACAGCAAAGCCTTTCTGCCTCTTCCTCCCCTTCACAAAGTAAAAAAGTTTATGGATTATGGGATGTCTGTTTGTAACAAAAATGGCACTCGAGGCTTGTGATCATCTCAACACAACTTTCATTTTAAAATATAATTAAACAGGAAAGTTTTATGATTGCTAATAATTTATTTGCAATTAAAATATCAAAGATGTTTTTCATTTCAATGTCTCACTTCAGAACAAAAAGCAATTGCAAACCATTTGACTTCTACTTGAAATCATTACAAATAACTCCCCAAAGGCCTGGAAGGAACAATGCTTTCAAACCCGTCTCAGCTGATACCCTGACTACATTCTGCACTGGGGGGAACTCAGAACACCATCATCCAAAGGCTGAATGTTTTTATTAAGATGATAATTAAATAACATGAAATCAATACTGAACCATTAAACTTCTGCCTCCAAGAAGACTTTTGTCAGATCCAACCTACAGGTGGCTGGGAGTTCACTCCTCAAACACATCTGCACTCAACTGTGCTGTGGTATTTCCACATCAGCTACAGAAACAACCTTCCCACTGAGAGATACAAGGAACTACATAGAAGCAGTGAATTTTCCCTTCGCTGCACTGCCAATGCTCCTGGGCTTGCAATAATCTGCCCTCTGCTACACTCCCTCCTCTGGGATATGGGTGACTCAGTGTCAGTTCGACACTTGTATATAGCATTACTCAACTTCCCTCCTGAACAACATGAGAGGAACATCTAGGTTTTCCCCAAGCCAGTGATTCACGATCACATCTCTCCTGCTGGAGCTGCTCAGGAGCGACACGGAGCCAAAAAGGAGCAGAGAGGTAAAATCAAGAGGTGTGAATATTGTGAATTCCTGATGGGTTGTGTTTTCCAGGAGTCCAGATTGCAAAGTGATTTCTCCCCATAAGCTAGAAGCACAGTTGTGCTAAGGAGGATGTGTTCAGGAGAAAAAGCCAATGTCAGAGAGCTTGAACTACATTGCCATTTTTCAACAACTTCATCTGATAGTCTCCAGAATCAATCAGAAAAAACATATCAACTCCAGATCTCCTCTGCACAAACCTCTTTAAGATTTCTGCCAAATGTCAGCATGTCTGGCTCATCAAGGAGAAGCAGAAAAACTTCGAAGCAAAGAGATCAAGCGATCCAATTCCCTAAACATTTAACTTCTCTGATTAAACACTCAAGGCTGAGGCTCTGAGGGTTTATTTATCCTGGGGTGAAGCAGCCAACTAAACATCCAATCCCAGCAGCCTATCAGGGAGGTATCACTCCCAGTTGGTCTTGGTTGCCAGCATTTGGAGCCAACAAAAGGAATGAAAGGCCTTTGAAAAGCAAGGCAGAAAATAATAGTCAGATGGGGAGGAAGCAAGGAGGATGTAGGCAGGAAATGGCATGCTGGCAGCAGCCTGTCCTCTCTACCTGTCTGCACAGAGCTGTAAAAAATGGGGGTAGAGTAATACTGGCTCTGCTGTAAGGGGATCGCCAGCCCCCTCAAGCAGCAGGAGGTGTGGCAGGAGATGCCAGCACTTGGCTTGCCCTGATTTTCACTCCTGCTTTCACTCCCAAAGTAGCCAGGCTTGTGCAACTTGTTGCTACTGCCCCTGTCACTTTGTTAGGCTGCAGCCTTAAGCCCTGAACCCCTATCTCCCAGCACCCCTGAGACTCAGCTGTGCAGCGGAGAGCAGATCTGCATCCCTGGCCAAAGACCTGCAACACCTGAGAGACATCCATCCTGGTATTACCCTCACACTCGCACATGGCTCTGCCCCAAAATATTTGCATGGATGCATTTTGCGTACATCTTCTATGGCTGCCAAGAGGGTGGAACCAAGCTCTTCTCGGTGATGCTGAGGAATCGGATGAGAGGCAACTGGAACTCAGGAAGTTCCACGTGAACATGGGGAAGAACTTTGTTACTGTGCAGGTGACCAAGCACTGGAACAGACTGCCCAGAGAGGTTGTGGAAACTCCCTCACTGAAATATTCAAGAACTGTCTGGACACAATCATGTGCAATTGTTAGAGGAGGACCCTGCTCGAGCAAGGAGATTGGACCAAATCACCCACTGTGGCCCCTTCCAACCTGACCCATTCTGTGATTCCATATGTTTGCCCTTCTAAGATATGCCTGGGCCCTGGTAGCTCTGGTCAGTCTACCAGAGATCTGTGTGTGCCTCACACCCCTCATGGTGCTGTTGAACTTACATGATACAAGTCATCTGCATGCACAGCAAAACCAGTGTGGCCAAGCCTTGCTTTGCTGTTCTTATAGCCTCTTCAACAGCATCTCCTGACTGGAGGGACCTCCACAAAACCATACTAGTATCCAAGCCAGGTCAGGAGGAAGGTGAATCCTCACTGGCTCTTATTGGTTCCTCACTATTCAAACTTCCCTAGAGCAAGTTTTCAAAAGCACAAAAGAGGTAATGAATTTGGGCAATGAATTGCACGCTCACACGTGCACAGCAGATGCTGGTAATTTGTTGACTGGAAAACTTTTAAATAAAACAAAACTGCAAATAAAAAAAATACATTCCTGCATCTGTTTATGGAAAATAAAGGTCCTATCCTGCCTGAAATTATTATTTTAATTTAAGAGGAATGAATAAAGCCTATCTTACAATCATTTTTTAACTCAGAGTTGAAAAAGTTTAAACAGGGAAATAAGGGAAGCATCTCAGCATTGTTTCGTCAGATATTCATTGAAAATTGCCCAGGCATCAGCAGCACTGTCTTGGTTTTATAGACAATGTGTACTAGGAGGTGAGACCTCTGATGGAA
The DNA here is from genome assembly GCF_003984885.1 of Neopelma chrysocephalum. NCBI lineage: Eukaryota > Metazoa > Chordata > Aves > Passeriformes > Pipridae > Neopelma > Neopelma chrysocephalum. The sequence goes on from NW_020897779.1 coordinate 1,751,294, forward strand.
GAGAAAACCCTTCCCTCAAAGTTACTGTAAATTTCAAATTATGAGACGTTCGTATGAAGTGTAGAAACGAATAACAGTTTACTAAAATGGAGAACAGAACAAAACAACCAAACAATAAAAGAGAAAATGTCACCCAAAAATCACTCTCTCACTTCTGTGCCGCCGAGGCAGCAACTGCAGGCAGTCTTGATGTGGTCACGTCCTGGTGGTGGGGTGGCCGCTACGCGGAAGTGACAACAATGGTGGCAGGCGGTGGGAAGCACCAAAGCAGTGGCAGTCAAGCAAGGTCCCCCCCGTGGCAGCTGGTCGCGGCAGGTGGCGGGAAGCCACCTGGGGACCTCCTGGGTTCCACGGCAGGAGAGAGCAAACCAGAACTGCTGGGGCTCTTTTATTCCCCCCAGTTCTTGCAGGAGATCCCACCAGGGAGCCCACCCCAGTTTCCGCCCCAGGGATCCCGCCCCAGTTCCCGCGGTGTTTTCGCTTCAGGGGTCCCGTCTCCTCTGCCACCCGCCGCTGCCCCTCCGTGGCTGATACCTTAGCACCAGCCCCGCCAAAGCCATGTGATGGCATGGAGAAATTCAACAAGAAAAATCTAAACCACAAGCACTACCTAACAAAAAGAATCCTAAAATTTCAACTCTACAGGTGTGTTTGTTTCAAGGAAACTTAATGTCATTATATTTCAATGTTTCTTTCAAGAACTTCATACATAAACATAGCATTTTGTACACTACCATGGAGATACATAGGTGGAAAGACACTGATGCTGTATAGCACAATTAATTTTTCCAAGCAGTAAAATGACCCATGTGTCATAAGGGTCAGATTGTCAGATCGAGAGAGTTAGGAAATGTTCCTCTGCAAAAACTAAAAATTGCTTGTATTATTACCATGAGGCAGTTTATTCTCCAGTTGCTAGAACAAATTTAAAAATTACATATTGACAAAATTGCCCCAACAAATAAGAGCTCAGCTCCTGCGTAACCACTGCAGTGAACATTTATACCTACCAGTAGGTAGGTATAAATGGGTTTAGGATTGTTACTTTGAGTAGGCCATCTAGTCCAACCCCCTGCAATGAGCAGGGACATTTCCAACTAGACCAGGTTGCTCAGAACCCCGTCCAGCCTGACTTCAAATTATTATCACAATTTTACAGGCTGGGGAAACTGAGGCACAGAAAGATGAAGGAACTTGCCCAAAATCACCCAAAAGGCCAGCAGCAGAGCCAGAAAATGAAACTAAGTTGTTTAAGATCCAACCCTGGTTTCTGTTTCTGGGACACATTGTTCCCTGGGAAGTAGCTTGGCTCCCTGTTGCCTCCACAAAGGCTCTCTGCCAAGCTGAGAATACCCACAGGACAACCTTGCCAAGGGGTAGACCTAAGCACCAACAAGTGACCTCATAAAACCTGCAGTGGACCCAACTGTTCCACCTGCAGCAGATGGAGATTCATGGACCTACATTATTGCCTTCTGGGTGAATGAGAAGTAGTTGGATGCTGGTGTCCAGAATTTCATCCTGAAGGTCACAAACTCTGAACACCCACTAGGACTCTGAGGGAGCAGAAGAACATGGCAGTCACACAACAGCCTGAAGCCTGCAACAGAAAAACCACAGCACCAACTATCACATCTTTGAAATGTGGCATTCACAGTTAGAGTCATAGGTGGATGCAGGCTGCCAGACTTCTTTGGAGTTCTCTGATGCCACACCATGCTCCAAGCACAGCCAGCTTGAGTAGGTTTCTCATGGACTTGCCTAGTTGGGTTCTGAATATCTCCAAGAATGGAGATCTCCCAGCCTCTACAGGCAAGCTGTTGCAGTGGTTGGCCAATCTCATGGGGAAATCTGGTCTCATTGTGCTCCAATCTATGCCAGATCTCTCTCATCTTCTCGCCATGCATTGCTGTGAAGAGCCCAGACCCATGCTCTAGGTGACCTCTTTGTAGTACTGGGAATCTGCTCTTAGGTCCTCTTGTACCATCCCTTCTTCAGGCTGAGCCTCACAGGGGAAGTGCTCCAGCCCAACTACCTCTCCTGTGTACATGGCCTGGGGCACCCAGGAAACGTGCAGAAGACACAATTCTTCCTCTGCACAAAAGGGGTGAGCCAGGATTTGTCCTGCTCCATGAACACCGCTGTGTAAGCAATCAATTTCCTCCTGACCCATCCACCACCCCACTGTCTCAGTTACTCTGCAGCAGGCAGATTAATGTGGAACATGTTTCCCTCTAGGATCAGCAATTCATCTTTCCTTGGCAGCCTCTCAGCTCCTGCCAAAATGCTTTGTTCAAGCCTGCAGGGCTGGGAGTTTAGAGAGATGTTGCTTCAGCTCTAGCACAGCTCAGTAAATGTGATTTTTGCAATTGCCAGTAGAAGGCCACAAGCTTTCTACTGCCCTTTCTGTTGCCCTGTGCAAGGAGTCAGGGCATGGTTATACAAGAAGAAATGCACTAATAATAATAATACCATTTTGTGGCATTTGGGTTACTAAGGTTTTATGAAGGACTATAAACAAACACAGTTCAGACAACAGTTTGTGCATCCTTGCAAGAGTGGCTGCAGTCAGGGAGAAAAAGTGGTACTGCCACCCCTGCTCCAACCTCTGCCAAGTTTGTATAAACATCCCCAGAACCTCCTTTTTCATCCCTCACAGCACAACGACCGGGTCTAAACCTTAGTCACCCATGGTGGCTGGGAGCATCCCAGTTTGAAAAAGCAAATTCTCACATAAAATACCTGAAATGTCCCTCCAGATAAGGTGTTATCTTAATACACAGATGGCTTCTGCCTGGAAAGTTACTGGTATCTGTGTTTGGCTCTGCCTTGCAAGGGAAAGGCAAGAGCTTAGGAGAACCAAGTAACCAGAGACCATCTGTAGGAGTAGGTACCCTTTCAGAAGAATTTGTAATGAGAAGGTAGAACTTGTTTTTTGCTTAAGGAAGCTTTTCTGCCTGGAATGAGGCATCTTTCCCAGAGACAGTTTTAGATGTTTCTCCTCCTACATTCCAGAGAAGTTGACTCCCCAGGTGCAAGAGAAGGTAAGTTCTTGCAGATACATCTGAAGGCCCCACAGCGGGGGAGACTGGGGACGATAAAGCCCTGAGAAGAACAGGGGGCATGTCTTTTCTCCAGCCCAGTGCTTGTCGCTGGTGCAGGGGTTTTTTTCCTTTGTAAGTTTTTTAGTGTTCTGGCCTCCGAAATAAACCTTTTTGAATTCTTTCCACTGCCTTGGCATTTCTGGGGGATACCTGCATATATCTTACTTTACACCATCCTTAGACATCTTTCATTCTCAAAACTATTAGGTTTTGGTGCAGTCTGACGGTCTTACCCACTTTTTATGGTACTTTATAATAATAAAAATTGAACATACCAGCAAAACTGACCTATACTAACACTAAACTCATTAAAAGTAAGACATAGGGTAAAAGTTAAGCTACTTCTGAGACTAACTCGAGTTAGTGAATTAAATGTTCTCTCAGTCTCAAAATCCTCAAAAAATGGCAGCTGGTAAACAAATTCATAAAAGGACAAAAACTCACACATGGGCGTGAAAAAAACACTTCCCCTCTGCTTTGGCAATGGTCTTAGAGCACAGAATTAGCTCTGACCGTGTTGAGCCATTCTGATCTTAAGCACAGTCATGACCAACTCAGTCACTAAGCACAGAAACCATGAGGTTTTTTTCAATCTCACTGTTGTTTTCTCCTTAAATCAAAGAATAGAAAAAAATAATCATGAGTTTGTCTGCTCTTATTGAAGCTTTCTTTCCAAACCCAGTAACTGAGAGTTGAGATGCAGCTGGTGACAAGACCACCCTCAGGATAAACTTTCAGCTGTTTAGTAGCTGTTTTCCTCCCAGGGAAATAAGAGATTTAGCCTTTCACCTCCCAAGCAGGTGTTGAAGAGAGAGGACCTTGTGCAGAGCTCTCTGGGGACTCCAAAACCAAAAACAGTTTTCCAAAAAGCCCACAGGAGGGCTTGGAGGGGACATCCTGGCTCCCCCAGACACTGCCCTTGTAGCACCTTGTAACACAGCTGGCACTGTGTCATCAAGAGCCCTGCATCCCTTACTCAACATCTTGCATTCACTCACATGCCACCTCATTAAATTTTGTCTGGCTGTTAGCAGAAAAGTAGGAATTTAGCCATGCCTGACCTGGATACAGCCAGGACCATCCCCAGGACACTGAGCCAAGCACTCCCAATTACTATTTGCACTTTTGTAATCTTTACCATTTGATACAAGACAATTTGCAGTTTTCCCAGTCTTGCCTCAAAGAGGGGACTTTCACCCTCACAGGGAAGAAATGAGCTCTTAATTGATGGCACAATATCCCAGGAGTAAGTAAGCAAGCAGCAAGCAAACAAAAAGCAATCCTGATTTTCATTTCTTCTGCACATTGATACCAATTATACCATATATCACATCATTTGCATTGCCACAACATAGCCTTTTATATCTGCTTGAGTTGCCAGCCATTTAATCTCAGTCTACCTTTAAAAAAAGGCTTGTAGAAAATGAGATGCTTGCTTTCTGTTGATGTAGTTAAGGGAGCTAATTTCAATTCCAAAGAAAAGAAGATTTATGCAGGTTAATAAACTGAGGGGTCCAGGAGCTAACTAGAGTAACGCTCTTATTGTTCTGTTTTAATAATTCAGGGGACAGTCCCAGGTATTTACATAAAATTGAATCCTCCAGACCTTATCTAATTTCTGGGCAATAATTTCTGGCGGTGGGAAGGACATTTACCACTGATTTCTGAAATGCACATATGACTTTTGCTGGCTTTGCACATGGCCCTGAAACATATTTGGGGCAGTATAAAGACAGTTTCCCACTTGATGCTTGTTAGCCAGGAATAAATGCCACTGTGATCAAAAAAGGGTGGTTTCAGTGTCTGTAGAGTCAATGGTTTACCTCCCCATTGCAGAGTCTGCCTGTGTTCAGCAACGCAGTGGCACATGCCAGCAGCTCTTCTTGGGAAAGCCATGCAAAGTTCTACAAAATACAATAGACTGCATTTCAATTAGGCCAGAGATCTGAAGAATCACTAAATTATGATAACATCCAATTTCTGCTTCTTTTTTTATGGCATCATATTGAAAAACCGCTGATTATTTCATCAAAAGAAGTTAGAATTTTCCTATCAGATCCTGGTTTTCCTGAGGAGCTAAATATAATGAGATATCTTCAGTGTAATATCTTGAGCAGAGCTCAGGAAAGTTCATAGCCCTTCTCTACAAATATTTGTGTTGGTATGTGTATAAAATTCATAGCAGCCACAAATACAATTTGTCAGTCTTTTTATTAGACTGCTTCTCCAAGCACCTGCCAGGTATGAGGGTAGTGGAGGATCAGTGGTCAAGCATGTTCATATTTCAATATCCCAGTTCCCACACTTTGCTTACACAGCTCAGGACCTCTGCTTGCAGGGACGCAGCCAAAAGCTCTGCAACTATTTTCATCACATCTGGGCTATTTAGAAAAAAAAAATTTCTATTACAAAATGAATAGAAATCACATAGCAACAATCTTTACCATGATCTCAAAGAACACTCCCCACCTAAGGGCAGATAGGTTTGGGTTTGCTCTTCACACCTACACAAACAGCTTTATTATTCTCAGGAGGACAAGAAGATGGGATAAAATTAGAGTACACTTCCTTCAGTTTACAGACCACCTGGACACAAAATACTGAGAGGTATCTGTTGGCAACGAAAATAGCCAGGCAAAGAGCTGCAAAAATGTGCTGATCCTGCAGGAGAGCATCTGTTTGGGACATCCAGGATTCTGAGGGATTGACAGAGGTAATCCCCTCAGTCCCCCTTACTGACTAGGGGACACTGATCTGTCCCTCTAGTGTCCTTCTGCCTGGGTGATCAAAGCAACATGTGGCTCCAGGCAGGCTGTGTCAGATCTTCCTCCAGCAGACACCTGAAAGGAGATGGACCTGCTTGGATAAGGAACAGGGCTGTGGCAGATGTCTGGCTCTGCCTTGCTTTTGCTTAGGATGAGAAACCAGTCTGTCTTCCATCCGTAGCCCAGTCTTGTATCTCCTTGTGAGACGGTGACCCCCTGTGGAAAGCTTTTAGGTTACACGTTACACATACGAGGCTGCAAGAGTTGAGAAAGGAAGACTTTACTTAGCCTCGGGTATCTGGGTGACTCAAGGACTACTTTTCCCTGCTGGAAATTCATCCAATACTTTTGCTTGCCCTGCTTCTCCCTGCTAACTATGCCACGTGCAGCATGTCTTCTCTTCCAGCCCTGGGAGACACAAGTACAATGGTCAGACAATATCTGTGTTTCAGGAGGGCTTGTGAAACAGTATCTTCCACAAGAAGACACAAATGCCCCAGTAAAATGTAGATGGTAAAGATCAAGGCCAAGAAAGAGCAGCCCAGTGTCAGAATTGGGGTCACATCTGCAGCTTATGTGCCGGTTTCAGACACCATCATGCAGGACCTTCTCCAATGGTAAGTGTTCCCCCAACAGTCCCTATAAAAACAAAATTTAAAAGAATAAAACTAAATATATAAACCTTGTTTGCCTGTGTCAAGGTCCAGTCTGTGCTTCTCTGTTAGCTAAAGCAGGGTTTTGCAGTACTCTGCTCCCCTTGCAGCAGGTATTTTGGCTCCACAGGGAAGTTCCAAAGGAGCTTGGACAAAGTACTGAGGGGTACTACACCAGGAGTATATACAGACCTTTATATGGGGCATGCCCTCTCCCAGCGGTGGATACCAAACTCAGGATTCAAAGAAAGGCCCAGAAATCTTCTGTGACTTCAGGGGGATTTGGGAGCCCATCACAGTGCAAGCACTTGCAGACAGCATTTGCTGTCTGCACTGCCAGTCCAAGGCACTGAAGCCCCCATAGACAGCAAGGTGTCCTGCCACAGCTCTTGCATTGGCTGCATGTGCTTTGGGCAGTGTCAAGGTAAAGGACCAGTGTGTCTGTGCATTGGATTCACTGATGACAGGCATCATCTCTGAGACTGGCCCCTGCTCCCCAGCTCAACATGGTCTTGCTGGCACCAGGAGGGGAGAGGATACTCACCAGGTGCTGCAGCCCTTTCACGGGTCTCCTCTCTGCAGCACCTGGGCAAACACTTCTCTTTTAAGGTGCTTAAAGGACAATTGGAGTGTTACTGATTTCTCCAATCCTCTTCTATAAAAGAATAAAAAATAAAAAATAAAAAAAAAAAACAAAAACAAGCAAAAAAAACCCCAAAAAAACAAACAAAAAACCAAACCAAACCAACAAACAAAAAAAACCAACCAACCAAACAAAAAAACCCCAAACGAACAAAAAAACCCCAAACACACCAAACAAAACCACTAAGGCTGGCATATAGCTTACAGCCAGGCCCAGAGGTAGGCTTGTTCCCAAGCAAGTCACTTTAACACACAGTATTGCCTCAGACTGAAAATTGTCTTCCACACCACGTTCTGCCATGAGCATTGCCCCCAGGATGGGCAAGGACGCCATAGAGTCACAGCTCTGCACCATCCTAGCACACCACAGGAAGCATCAGTGCTGACTGGAAGCGCTCCGGTGTGGGGAGGCAATGTCCTCACCTTCCTTTCTCCCCTCCTAGCCCAGACACAGTGAAGCACTGAGTGCTTTGCCCCTTCTGAGGACAAAAAGGTTAATTTCAGTGCACTCAGTATAAAATGTAGTATGTACCTGAAATGTGACCAAAACATGTCAGTCTGGGGCCAGCGTTTAATTTCTCACTCATTACTCACTCTTATTACTTCCTGATCAAACTGGTTCTGTTGATAGCCAGAGGATGCTCAGTGGAGCATCTGAAAACCTGTTGGGCATTTCTGCTTCCACCTTTTCCCCCCATTATCAGCTGAGAAGCTCTGTGGTTAGTACTGAAGTAGAAAAAATTGGTTTACAGCAGCCACAGCTCTTCCCTGGTGAATACTACCCTGTCAGACCCAAGTACAGACCAGCCCCTTTTCCTACAGGTCCTGACTGCACATCAGCCTGTCCCACAGTGGGCATACACCATGCTGGCTCCCCCCACGCAGGCCCAGGCACAGTGGGCCCCAATGACATCTGCATGGAGGATTAAGTATTTAGCTCTGCCCTCCTGTGCTACAGACTGAGTTTATCTACAGCAGCTGCTTCCACCACTGGGTGCAGACTATTATTCCCATTAGAGGTGGTAATCAGAGGTCCAAATGAAATTTTTCTGGGATTTGGGCTGGATTGATCAAACAGTGCCTGTGCTCCTTTTCCTCTAGCTGAACTCTGCTGCTCCTTGCTTTACTAGCATAAACATCTGCAAGAAGCATTTCCTACGTTTGGGACAGAGTAGTTTAAACAGCATAGAGCAAAAAAGCTTCTTGCTGGTTCTCCAATTTCCTAGCAAACTGAGATCCCAGAGAGTTATGTTCAAAGCCTCTGAGCAAGCCAGTTGGGCAAAAAGCATGTCAGAGCTGTAGACACATCATGTTTCATTATTCTCTCAATATTTCACAGAAGAAATCATTTTCACTGAACCATCTGTGCAGGAGACACACAAAATGTCAGACTGAATAGGAAAAACATTTCCATCTATGTTATCTTCCTAACACAGAAAACAGTGAAAAGACCTGCTGTTCAGCAAGGAAAAACAGGTAATTAAAAATCTGTAGTCATCTTAAAAAGTCCCACGAGTTTTATCAAGGGAAGGTCAGTGTAATTAGCCAACCTGTCCAACGAAGCCATGCTCATGGGCCCAAAACTAATTTCATTGTATAGGCTATTGCTTGCTGTTCCTGAAGAGTTCCCACACATTCCCTCTGGAACCAGCCCTGTGATGCCCAAGCTCACCAAACTGTACCTCTGCACAGCCAGAGCTTGGTACATCCAGCTTCATCTGGATAAGCTGCAACATGGTATGTGAAGAGCATCTTTCCCAATGGCTCTGGTGCTCCCTCTCTTCTGGATGTACTCAGAACTGCATGACTGCATTTGCAAACCAAAGTCACCCAGAAAGCCAAGCCAATATTTTCTTCAGCCTCTTCCTCTTTAGCACAGTTTGTTCTTCCAGATTGGCTGGTCATCAACAAGCTAAGGCCAGGCTCACTAACCATAGAAGACTCCTGGTGCTTCTGTGTGGGAAAATCACTGTGCTTTTGGCCTTTGGCACCCAGAGGGAGAAAATTCCCCATGTAGCTGCTTAGGATGAATCCTGGCACAGCTTGTCTTGCACCTTGATAAACCCAGGACTACAACAGTGATGGAGAAAATAGCAGTGAAGAGACATGATCCCCAGCCCTGCAGCTGCCATGTGATGGAGGGTGGTGCTTCATTTTCCTCTCTGCCGTGTAGCAACCTGCAGCTTGGCAGAACTCATCACTGCACCAACTCAATCAGGAGAAGATGGAGGGTTGAAGACATGCAGACAGAAGTGGTCCATGCTTCCCTCATCACTAATGAAGGCATGGGAGTCCTTTAAGGACAACAGCAGTAACCTCACTGCCCACCCCACAATCAAGGGTGGGCAACGTTACTGGGAACATTGGAGGATGGAGTTTCACTGATGTTAACGCCGCAGGCTTTAAGCTATTTTTAGCCACTTCTGGCACGTGGAGACAGTAACTTTCTTCCAGGGATGCCTGGGATTCTCTCCTTGGCCCCACAAGAAGGGAAGAAACTAGTACTCACTGGACAGATGGAGGGACTTCACCTAGGACAAGGGAGAGGGGAACTTCACCTGACAGAACTCTTTTCTTGCTAACTTTTATATTCAAGATATAAAATCAATCCCTGACCAGGCCTGAGTCTGCAGCTGGATTCTTAAAAAAAATGGTGGAGACGGAACAGCACAAGGTATAATGTTTCTCAGCTGGTGGGGATAAGAGGACAGTCTCTCTCATCAAGGCGTGGTATGATGAGGGCATCATGAGTCACTGGTGTTTTTTCTCCAGCTGGAAGCAGAGAAAGGTTTCCCCATTGTCAGCCCTAGGCTCACATATACCCACATCCACCTCCAGGAAGGTTAGAAATAGCCCAGCACATAGCCCAAGACCATCCACCAGCTTATCACGGGGACGAGCAGCTGAGCTTCTCCTTTTCTTCCCTGATGCAAAATCTTACAGCAGGAGCCCACCAGCTCACAGACATTGAGCAATGCCATACAAGTGAGTGACACAGAAGAGAGGCTTTAGCATGTGTCACCTCAAAGCCCCTGGTCCAGCCCCAGGGTCTGCTGTCCCAATGAGCCATGACCCATGCCAGAGGGGAACATCAGGGAGTGATTTGCACTGTGGAGCCTAGAGGCTGGCTGCTCTCCTCACTCCAGAAGAATCCTCCTCACTCTTTCTTGCTCAGCCTGGGACTGTGCTGCCTGGAGAGAAGAACCAGGCACCTTCCCTTTCACCTTCTCACCCACAGGCCACCACCAGGAATAATGGAAGGGCTCAGCACTGCCAGCAGTGACCTAACTTAGGACACTTTTTTGCTCAACCCTTCAGAAATGATCTCCAGATGACCATTACATCCCACAAGGAAAGGGATATGAAGCCTTACCTCTCAAGTGTCAAGACATAAAGCACCAAGATTCAAAACAGGATGTGGGTTTGATTGGTAAATCCAATCTCCTGAGGGATTCTACACTACAGTGATTCTAAGGCATTGCATGTTAACAATGAATACAAGCAACCAAGCATCTTTAAACACTCACTAAGAGATGTCTATGCGAGATTGTACATCTTGAGCACGTGCACATGTGCAACAGCACTGGGTGACCCAGACTGAGGGCTGCAGCATGACCTGGACCCTTACATGGTCACTTCCTTTCATAATTGCAGGAAATTGCAATTTAGGCTGTGTGCAGAGGGAAGTGTTCATACCTGCCAGGAGTGCAGCTTCAAGAGTCTCAGAAAAACCCTGCAGGGCCATTCCCAGGTGGCTGCAAGAGCAGCCCCCCAAGGAGCTGGGGGGACTCCAGTGCTAGCCATGCCCTCCCCAACAGGGCACAGCCCCATAGGATCTCAGCATGGCTGGCAGAGCTGGGGCAGGTTCCATAAGCAGCCCCAGACACAGTAAGAGGATAAACCAGGAACAGGGTGCCTCCAAGATGCCCACTCCAGAGCAGGAGAAGGGCCTGCAGAAAAAGCTACAAGGCAGGTCCAAAACCCATGCACAGCCAGGGCAAGACATAAGGACATATTTAATGCAGCTCTGACATGGACAGAGGACCCGGGCTTGAGTTTAAATGAGGTCCTGGACCATGGGAAAAGAGGTGTGTGGGTGTTCACTGCTTTTTCACACTGAGGATATAATCCTGCTGTCTTCAACTGAGCATGCGAAAGCTGTGGCACACTGGTAATGTCCACAGGCTCCAAAAACATTGTGACTTCCAGATCACGTCTTAGCTGTGTTTTGCTGGAGCTGGGAGCCACAAGTTCATCTGAGCACAGATCTACAAGTGCAAGCACTGCTAACGAGAGCCAGACTTCTCACATGGTTGGCCCTAAATCTCTCCCTGAGAACCAGAGCCAGGAAAAAGCCTTGGGTTCATGAGCTGTAACAGCAGCAAAGCTCTGATATCTCTAAGTTTCAGGAAGAATGACCCCAAAATTGATCCATCAGATGCAAGCAAAGTATAACGAGATACAACATAAAACAAGCACTTCTCTAGTCACTTGTTCATATTTGACACCAATGTTTGCAAAAGTTAGGCAGGGAAAGCAGCTAAAAATGAGAGCTCAGTGTTCAGCTGACTGAGCCATCGCCAGCCAGCCAAGCAAAACGCTCTTGGCACAGGAACTTCCACTAATGCTCTTAGCCTGTTGCAAATCCAAAGTAACACAGCCCACAGTGGAAGGTGTTTAAATTAGGTCAGGCTTTTTTGGCACTTCTGAGTAGAGAGTATGGAGAGATAATCACCAAGGCTGACACTCAGCAGCTTGTGAGTATGGGGTAATCTGTGCCATTCATTCATGCCGTGAGTCATTGGCATTTCAACATGAAAATGCAATACCTTCAGATTCAGGAGCTTATGACACTCAAACTCATTTTCTCTGGCACAGCCACTCTTTTGCCCACATGCTACTCTGAGCTGCTGGTTAATACATACAGCAAAGTGGTAGAAATGCCTAGTTAGGTCCATCTACATCCTCATTTACCCAACCAGGCCTCAAGCCAAGATAACATAAGGGAAACAGAGATAAACCCACCAAAAGCATGAGGGAACCCCTTCATCACTGCCTAGTGCTTGTACAGATAGATTGGAAAACAGGGAATAAGCATGTATGAATGGAGTAGTTAGAAGAGGACAAGTGAGGGCACCTGAGCAGCTTGTCACCCCAGGGTCATCAGGGTCATGCACAGTTACTGACATGGCTGGCAATAAAAAAATACAGAGCACTCAGAGATGGGGGTGATGACAGTGGGGAAGCAGGGGGATTTATTCCTATTGGCTCTCAACACAACCCAGATGCAGATTCTTAGTGTTGGGCAACCAGTTCATCCTCCTGACAACATTAATCAAGATCTGGCCTTATGTTCAAGCACAAGCTTATCAAACCCCAGCAATGATGGGAAGCGCCATTTCCGTTAAGCAGAAAAGCAACCCACAGAAGATGGACTCCCGGGGAGCTGGGCTCACTTTATCCATAGGTGATATTTACACCAAAAGGAATATGTTTACTTCAAAACACAGAAAAACAAAGACACAAGATGAAGTAGGAAATGTACTATCAGGACTGTGCAAAACCAGAAGCATCCTCATTGTTCACCTCAGCACCTTCACCCACTCCCAAGACTCTTTCTCTTGACCTGGCACCTTCCCCTGAAAAGGAATTTCTTTCAAGGGGATCCTGCTTCTTCCTTCCAGTATTCCACCAAGAATAAAAACCTAAAAGACCCCTCCTACACATGATCCCAAGCTCCAGTCTCACTTGCCTTCTGCTCTGCTCAGACTTGCCTGCCTCTCTTGCTTGGGATCTGGGACATCACATCTCAAGACAAAGAAAAGCTACTTTCTCTTTTTTACCTCCAGCTAGATCTGGAGCTGTCTTTTCCTGTGATGCTCACACCAACATCAAATATGGTGCCACACTTACAGAAACTAGCAGCAATGAGTTGACCGAGTGAAAGGCACCTCCAAACTTGGACACACCCTTGGATTTAGAGGGTCTCTTCCAGGGAATATTCAGGCTCACAGAACAAAGCCAGGTTTTGTGTACAATACCCATTTGCTATAAAACTACACTGGCTGATGACACTTCTTTCATATCAGGTACCCACTTGAGACCAATTACTAACTTTCCTTTTTTTCTTTTCCTCCTTCTCCACTGGGCTGTCCTCAGGCTATATAGGTTATGGGTTTCAGGGTCATCTGTCCATCCCCATGCAGGCACGGTATTCCCAGTTTCCTTTCAATATAAATTCATCACAGTTTCAAGGAAATACCTCAGCCAGTTCTCATAAGAGTTCTTGGGTGCTGATCCTCTCTGCCTATGGATTTAAAGGCATTTGCCCAGATCAGACATCATTCAAATTACCCGCAGGCAATACACAGCCAGATGTAGTTCAGTCTCCCCAGAGACAGGCTCATCACCAATCCACTCCAAGCATTTCTGCACCCATCTCTGCTTGCAAATGGGAGCTGTCACAGGTCAGGCACATATGCCAAAGAAGCTGTTCCCCCAGCAGTCATAGTTTAAGTTACAAATGAAGTGAGCCATGCTACTGCTTGGACTGGAAGGAAAGCACCAAGAATTCCTGCTCAGAAAAAGCTAAGGATACAGCTTGCAAAGATCAGATGCCATAGGAAGCAAGAGTTCCTAAAACCTTGGAAAAAAAAAAAAAAAAAAAAAGGTAGTGCAGAAAGACACTAGAACGGTTAATTCTTACAAAGCACAGCTGCACATGCAGCCTTACAACACAACAGTACTGCAACCAGGACCCAAAACAATTACAGCCTCAGTACCAGCTTTGGCTAATCTTCCCAAGATAAAGTGTTTTCAAAAGCAGTGCTCCTTCAGTGAAAACAGCTAAGACTTCCATCACTTACTCAAAACTAGAGGCCAGGTTAAGGGACAAGGAGGCATGTTTTGTCTCTGTGATCAGGACCCCGTATTCCTTCTCATCCCATTCTTTGGACAGGATAGATTAGGTGACAAATAAAAGCAAACCCTCCCTCCGAGACAGTAGAAGATCAAAGAAAACCACACATCACAGCAATTATTAATTAAGTTTTTATGTTTACAGTAATCACTTAACAGGGATACCAAGGGGTTTTAATCAGAATTCTGACAGTGGAGTGACTTCATTGGGAAAGCTGCAGAAAGATCAGAACAGCTGCTCTAAAATAATAATTTCAAAGAAGAAAAAGTTGAGATCATACTGTGCTTTAAAAGTAAAGTTACATGGTTTTATTTGCATAGCACAAGCATACATAAGTAGCTGAGTTACAGGCGTTGATAAAGCCCATCTCTATTTGTGTTATTGCTGTTTTCTTTTAAGTCTGAGCAACTGGTTGCTGGTTTCTGCTGGAATCAAGGTAGGTTTACTGGCACTTACTGTCCAGTAGCTCAATTTGGTTTCGCCAAGGAACATTCAACACTACGAAGTTGCAAATGGTGTGCTAAGGAGAGAAAGAAAGAAGTAGTTACCAGATTAAGAGCATAAAACAGTGTCATTTACCATTGTTCTACACTTCTGTGGCTCTCTAGATTTGCCCTCTCCAGACAAGTACTCTGAAACAGCACTCTTGTTAGTACCTGCTCAGGATGAGTCATGTCTCTCAAATAAGCCCTAACAAGTAAAGCTGAGCAGTCAGCACTGCTGAGGATCAGGTTACCTCCTTTATCCATTCAGAGGAAAGCTTTCACCACGGGTAATACTCAAACATAAGATTCCAGGCACAGCTAAGCACACCTGGACAGCTAATCCATACGTACCTATGTCAAATCATTACAGCTGCCATAGTGGTACACGCCAGATTCTATTGAGGTGCTTCGTGGATCGTTTGTGTGCAGCTACACTTCTCATACACACAGAGGTACAAAGGGTACATACACTTACAGCCTGTGACTGCCATTAACAGAAGAAATGAAATGCTATGGAAGAACTAGATGCAGGCCAGATTAAGGCAGACATATTTGGTGCTCCCATCCAAAAAGCTCAGTTACTCCTTATAGAGCATTGCTATTGGACAAAATACTGGTGTAACACCTTGGTGGGCACAGAGAACAGGAATAATCTGCCTCTTTTGGGCAGTGCTTTGCCCAAACCTCTATTCACAGCAGTACAACTCCTACAGGAAAGCATGCCAAGTCAAGCATGTTTACATCACCATGGGAAAGAAGAGCTGAGATATGGGGATTGAGAGCCAGGAGACCTGTAGGCTTGGCAGAGTTTCCTCCACATATCCTTCTGATCCAGACCATAAGCACTTGCTAATAGAACTGAGACACATGCAGTGCTCCAGCCTCAGTGCCCCACTTACGAAACTGGCAAAAGGCCCTGCCTTCTCTGACATCACCTGGCAAGACAAGTTCTACAAGAGTAGCACCCTGTTAAGTGCAGAGGCATAAGGTCTCTGTTCTTGGCTGGGGCAGACAGGGGACACTGCTTATAGCCATCTGTATTAAGCCAGCCAGTGGGACGAGGCTAGAAATCAGGGAGTCAGTAAGCTGTGTACCCTAGAGCTTACCTTAGCCATCTGCGGCTCATCACGGAAAGCACAGCGCTGGAGATCAGCTGCTGGCTTTGTGCAAGTTGTCCGGGCAATCTCAACTTCCATTATGTACTTGACTCCAGCCACAATCTGCAACAAGACAAGTCAGAGGCAACTTTATTTGCAGCACAGAGAGAAGGGCTCTCTGATGAGACAAGCCTAGCAAAGAGGCAGGCAGTGTTCAAATTATGTGATGGAAACCAGATTCTGAGAGTAAAGAAGGGATTGTATGTGGCAACCTCCACGAAAACGGCACTTGGCACTCTCAGAAATAGAAAACAAAATCCAAGTAAACACGTCTCACACAGCAGCTTCCTTAACAATACACAGAGTCGTCTTAACTCATCAGCAACACAGAGAGGCCACTGGCTTCTTCGATAACACGCAGCACTCAAGGTCATTCAGACAGAGGAGCCAAGCTATATAAAAAAGGGCTCCACCTTCCGTGGAGAAAAAGCCTTCGGGCTCGGGGCCTGCCCTGTCTCTAAAGGAATCCCACCGGCCCCATTCCTAGCTGCTCCTCGGACGGTGCCGCCCCTCCCCCCCCCCCCCCGGCGCTCACCTGCCTCTTGGCGCTGATGACCCGCACCACCCGGCTGGAGTACATGTCGTTGCTGGCCCTGTTGTACGCCGTCATGGCGAACTGCAAGGCCCGCTGCAGCCCCTCGTCGTTCTCGGGGTTGTCGATGACCTCTGGGGCCCCCACGAGCCGCGGGCGGTATTCGCCGGCCCGTACAACGCCGGCGGAGAACAGAGCCACGGCCAGCAACGCCAGAAACGCAGTCATCCCCGCCATGGCTGCGCGCTCTGCCGGCCTCTGCCGGCCACCGACGTTTTAAGGCCGGCGGGGCGGGGCGGGCCGGGCCGGGGCGGTCTGTTTTGGGCCGGGCCTCGCCCCCCTCCTCCCTAGTCCGGAGCCTCCGGCGCTGGGGCGCTGCTCGAGAACCTCCCCGCGAATGCGAGGGGGAGGGGAAGGGGAAGGGGGATGAGGATGAGGATGAGGAGGCGGAGGCGGAAGAGGGGGAGCAGGGGGAGAAGGGTGCTTTCCCGCACGGCCATCGGAAGTTGGAGACATTTTCCAGTATCTGCCTCCTCGTGGGTTATTCTTGCACTTATTTCCCTCTACTGCGGAGGGAAAATAAAAAACATAGGGTATTTTAAGCTGCTGGTGTGGCTCCCAGCACAAAACACCGTGTGTCATTTCCTACCTCTGCCTCCGCAGCGCTGGTGTTGCCTCATCTACACTTCGGGGCCGTCAGAGGCAGGGGCGGCTTCCCAGATGGGTCCTGTCAACTCCCATAAACACCAGCCAATCTCCCCCATCCCATCAGGAACCCAACGTTTGGAAAGACGAGGCCTAATATAGTACGAGAGAGATAGCTCCGGTGAGATTCAAGGCCTCAAGGAGTTGTTAGGCTGAGAGAGGGTGAGGTTTTGCACCTGAATATCCGCAGCATGCCTTGTAATGGAAGGGGCTGGTGTGCTGACTGAAAAAGGCTGCCTGCATGCCAGCAATACCCAGCAGGGCCGCAGTATCCAGCATGAGCGACCCTTGGAAAAATCCCTGCAGTTGCCAACAAGCTGTGTGACTAATTCAATGGGGACAGGGCATTGGGGTCGTTTTTATAGCTAGAGAAAGAATCATAGACTGGCTTGGGTTGAAAGGGACCTCAAAGATCATCTCGTTCCAACCCCCCTGCCTTGGACAGGGACACCTTCCACTAGACCAGGCTTCTCAAAGCTGCTCAAAGTGCCAGAGAGGGAACCAGGACATGTATTGGAAGGTGAGCCAGAGCTGCTAGCAGCTGCAGGAGTCTGTCTCCATTTATCTTTTCCTTAATGGACCTGAACCTAGACTTTAAAACTCAAGGTTAGAGCTTGCCTAGTGTCTTTAGAGGCGAAGGCTCTCTTTTGCACTGTCAGTGACTGCTGCCAGCAGGAACAGCCCGCTCTGATCTAAATCAGTCACCTGCCAGGTCTCTTTGCACTGCCTTCTGCTGGCCCTGCGAGCTCAGGCCTCCATCGAGCAGCGCCCTGGCTCCCAGCTGCTGGAGGTGCTCACCAGCCCCACACAGCTCATGCAGGAATCTGTGCCTCACACTACCGCACAAGGGAAGTACCGTGAGAGGGAAAAACAGTGCCCTGGGGATTCAGAGAGTTTTGACCTTACAGGCAAACAAGCAAGCAAAGCCTTAGCTCTGCTTGGATCAGCTTACTGCAGTTAAGGCATCCCAGTGTGGTTTAAACTCACAGTGGCAGGCAGCAAGTCAGCTCTCAGTACAGTCCTAGTGATTGCATGGTAATTTCTGCAAGGGGACATCGTACGAGGTACAGGATGACACAGTTGTGTTCTCCCTCACCTGCTTCGATGCCACAGCATGCCTCTTCAGCCAGCCCTGTTCTGTCTCAGAAACCCAGGGCTTCAGTTCCTTCTCACATGCCAGTCTGTCATTGGCCCAATGAATAACTGATGCCATAAAGGCACTCCAGCTGAAAAAACTGAGGAAGGAGAGGAGAATTCTTCAGTAATGTGAGGGGTGGTGACATCTTTTGGGAGGAAATGGTTCATCCTCCTCCTTAGGCAGATAATTATTCACACAGGATGGAAAAGGCTCAACACAGAGAGGGATCATCCTCTCCAAAAAAGGGACCACCTGCAGACCCCCAAACAGGAACAAGCTGCATTTGTTGACTACTGCCAGTCCAAACCCCACAAAATCAGGACTTGAAACAAAGCAATTATGAGGAAAAAAGGCTTGGCAAAAAAATTATGTTCTACAGTTGATGAATGAAGGGCACCTGGTTCACGAAATAAAACTGCAATTTGTCCTTTTGTTTTCGAAAGGTGCAACTATCTTACTCTATCAGAGGTGCTTTTTTTAAAATATAAAGCAGAAATTCCTGAATAACCAGATGACCAAAGAATATGGTAATTGAGGAATTTACCAAGCAGCAGGAGACTCATGATAACATTGCAAAAGTTTGTAATACTGTGTGCTATCACTATAACTGTTTTAGTGTCTCCTTACCTGGTTGGTTCAAGCATTCGTGCAACATCCAGTATATATGTATCTACCTTTTTGTCTATGTTTCAGCTTCACACAGGACTGATGAGCTTTTTATGTTACCAGGCATACTCATTTCTCCAGATAACTGCTACATTCATTGTCCTTGCTTTTGACATCCCTCATCTCTCTTTTACCATCCAAAGGACCAATTATATATGTCTACTCAGTAGCTACCTCAAAAGATCTATAATACTGTGACATGTTTTTCAAAGTACAATTAGACAAGGATCTTTGAAAAAGCAGCTAGTCCTTTAATGAAGAGCAACAGTTTCTTCACAGAGCTGAATTCTGAATGACCCTCAAGGAAGAGTAATTACTGTGTTAGAGACAGGAACACTGGGAAACAATGATCAAACACTAAACATCTGTTTCAGCTTCTCTTAACTGAGGGACAGCAAGCCAAATCTATGCCGGGGTCAGTCCCCTACATCATGCTAAATGAACCTAGAGCAGCAAAGGATGGGGCACTGACATGGTTCCCCCTTCTCCTCCCACTACGCTGTGAAGCTAACACAAGGCAATAGAAGGGAAGTGTTTCATAAAAGGACCAATTTTGAAGGCTGAAAGCCCCTTGAGTAAAATAGTCAGCAGTTCCTGCTGGGACGAAGCAATAGCCGTCCTTCCATGCAATTTATTGGGGGGTCAAGTCCCTGAGTCCTGTAGGAAGAGTTGCAGAGATATGCTGCAGGATTCCTCCACTGTCTCTGGCATGTTGCTGGGTTTATGCTTTTAAGTCATACAAGCACTCAGTCATAAATTATGTAACATTTTCATCAATCTCAGTCAAAGAATATATTTCTCAAATATGAAAGCTTTGCATTTACAAGTCTAGCCATCACAATATGTGCTTATTTGCAGAAAATCCTCCAAATAAATGTTTTGCAGCCTCCAGCCAAAGCCTCTTTCCATCTGTATGGGCACAGAAATCCTGTGAAATACAGTCAGACAGGCAGGCCACTGTCCAGTTACACAGTTATATGGGCAGCTCTGTCTCCATGAGACTGAAAGACAAAATGCCCCATTTAATTGATCAGTAAGATTTGTAGGATCAAGACCATAAAGACAGGAACCAGAAGTGGCAGGTGAAAGTATAATGGCTCA
>NW_020897779.1:1774160-1780577 GCF_003984885.1 Neopelma chrysocephalum
CCAAACGCAGTGTAACAAATAGCACGGTTTGCATATGTTCATGTGAGTCCCAGAGGCTCGCAAAGGAAGCGCCCCCTGAGCATGACAGCATTTTATGAGACAGGGCTGAGAGTGATTCCATACCAAAGGCAAAGCCGTTTCAGTGCTGTGGAAGAGTGTCCTCTGCTTATGGAAACAAACCCATCCCATATCAGCTTATTCAGTGACAGTGGGAGAAACAGGGAATCTACCTTCCTTTGAGGCTCATGGCCACCACTCCTTGCTCTGATATGGAGAAGCATTTTTTTTTAGGACAGGAATGGAGGCAATGCCATGACTTGTCCACACAAGGAAAACCAGGGCCCTATCTTGGCTCTCAGCTTCAAAAGGGTGGCCTCTAAAAGCTAGACAGCTGATTTGAAAATACCCAGTGAACCAGGACCACAGCCACATCTGCCTGTACGTAGGCATGTACAAATGCTGGCAAGCTCTCACCACAATCCAAAAGCCAGTAGTGGCTTTTCTGGATAGACTGCAAGGTGATTGTTCAGCTGAAAAACACTATGTGCCACAACAGGAATCAAAAGCACCAAAGGACTGCTCTAAACATATTTCAGTCCTGGCAGTACAACCAGATTAGTAAAGACTGCCGCCACCCCCCCAACCCGCTCTCAAGTTCAATGACTGCCTAAATAAGCTTAGCACTTAGTGCTGAGTGCACCTTTCAGGCAATTCCGTGGGAACAGAGCTATTAGGAAACACAAGTCCTCAATCTAGGTGTTGAGTTCTCTTGAAAGCACAGGCTTAGATTTCTTGGGAACAGCAAAAAAAATGAACAGAAAGCAAGTGCAAGTAGCACTGAGCCCTGTTCACTCACTGGCTGTTACTTTTAGGAATTAAATGCCAAACAACTCAGGACTGATCTCAAGTAGGTCAATGATTATCACCCTGCAGACAGCGATTCTGGGAGCTACCCAGCTCTCTGCTGAGTCCCATGCTGCTCACATCATTTGTGGGATGACAGCATCACCTGCTTTAAATCCCTTTCCCTTATGGCAATGCAGAAGATAATCTGCCTCTAAAAAATGGGTATTCTCATACAGACATCTGCTTAGTAATTACTGATGTTAATCTGCCTTTGTGCTCAGGAGGGAAGGCATTATTGTTTTACATACAAGCAGTAAATAAAGTAATTGGCAGCAGAAAAGCTGCATTTCAAATAACTGCAAGCAACCAGTTATCCTCAGACTGTGCAACTGAAGCAATGAACCCATGGTATTGATAGTGAGTGCTGATTTAAGTGAAGTACTGGTGCATTTGGGATGTTAGCAAAAAACCCCTTTGCGCTGGCATTCATTTTACTCTAAGAAATATAAATGCCAGCACAGCAATAGCATATATTCAAAATTATCACCAGAGATTTTATGCAACCTCATGCCTTTGACTGCTGCATTAGCTTCTATTTACTAAGAATAATTTGGCCATTCTCTTTTCTTCTGTATACTTCTTTCTTCTCATGTATTTGTTCGCCTCAGCCTTCAGGAGAAATCGCTTTGCTGCATAAGATTTGTATTCATTAGTTCTTACTAGATGGTTTTTTTCTTCCCTGGGAATTGTTTGGTTCAGAGCTGACAAGAGAATGAGTTCTGTCCTTGGTCTCTGATCCCATCTGAAGCACAAAGTGTATGTTTAAGCTTAACTTCTGAGAAATACTGGTGACTTCAATGACTAAGAATAAGCCTAAAATGAAGCATATGTTTGTGTGCTGTGTAACCCTCCAGCAGCCTGCTGATTTAGATGAGGGGATTGAGTCCACCATTAGCAAATTTGCAGATGACACTAAGTTGGGGGGGAGTGTCGATCAGCTGGAAGGCAGGAGGGCTCTGCAGAGGGACCTGAACAAACTGGAGAGTTGGGCTGATTCCAGCAGGATGAGGTTCAACAAGGCCAAGTACCGGGTCCTGCACTTTGGCCACAACAACCCCCTGCAGCACTACAGGCAGGGACAGAGTGGCTGGAGAGCAGCCAGGCAGAAAGGGACCTGGGAGTTTGGATTGACAGGAAGTTGAGCATGAGCCAGTAGTGTGCCCAGGTGGCCAAGAAGGCCAATGGCATCCTGGCCTGTATCAGGAACACTGTGGCCAGCAGGACCAGGGAAGTGATTCTTCCCCTGTCCTCAGCACTGGTGAGGCCATATCTCGAGTACTGTGTCCAGTTCTAGGGCCCTCAGTTCAGGAAGGATATTGAGGTGCTGGAGCAGGTCCAGAGAAGAGCGACAAGGCTGGTGAAGGGACTGCAGCACAAGTCCTATGAGGAGAGGCTGAGGGAGCTGGGGTTGTTTAGCCTGGAGAAGAGGAGGCTCAGGGGAGACCTCATCACTCTCTACAACTACCTGAAAGGAGGTTGTAGCCAGGTGGGGGTTGGTCTCTTCTCCCAGGCAACTATCAGTAAGACAAGAGGGCATGGTCTTAAGCTCTGCCAGGGGAGGTTTAGGTTAGACATTAGGAAGAAATTCTTTACAGAGAGGGTAATCAGGCATTGGAATGGGCTGCCCAGGGAAGTGGTGGATTCTCTGTCCCTGGAGGTTTTTAAGATGAGACTGGATGTGGCACTTAGTGCCATGGTCTAGTAAGCACAGTGGTGTTGGATCAAGGGTTGGACTTGATGATCTCAGAGGTCCCTTCCAATCTGGCTGATTCTATGATTCTATGGAATATTGTTCATTTCTGTCTCTTGCAGCAGCAAGCTCTAAACTAGGAGTGAAATGGTCAGATGTTTCAATAGAAGCTAGTTTAGTGTAAAAGAAAAGCCAGACAATAACAAAAGATATTTCTTGAAATTTGGGCCACAGCCTGCACATGGCAGAGAAACAAAGTGTAACAGAGAAGCCTGCAAAGATTAGACCTCATAATCTAAGGCCTCGCAGGTCCCAGAAAGCCCAGAGGAGAAAGAGCTTCCTCTGCAATAGCATGGTGTCTGTGCAGAGTTCCCCCAAGATGATCCCCAGAAGGTGGTTCACCAGTCACATCACTTTTGTTCACTCTACAAATCGAATCACTCCTGTCCTCCCTTGGCAACAGCTTGTAGCGTAACTTCTTTACTTCAAAGTCCAACCAAGGGCTTTGGCATATAGCACAAATTTGAGTGTTCACTAAGCATGATATCATCCTTTAGCTATACATATTTAGGCCGCTTCATACATGTCGTGCTCAAGAGCACGACTACAAATCCATAATCTTTGCAAGAACACACAATTAAAGGGCCATCCAGAACCTCGAGTTTTTGTTAGTTGAACTGAGCTCTTCTGTTACGATTCCAGCAGAGCCAAGCCAGATGCCAGAGTATGCTGGATTGCATGGCACTGTACAAAGAGACACAACCTGTTTGTTTGTTTTTTTTTATTCTGGTGGGGGGTTTTTTGTTGTTGTTTTTGTTTGGGATTTTTTTTTATTTTGGGGGTTTTTTTTATTGTTTCGTTTTGTTGTTTTGTTTTTTAAGAGACAAATATTGTGCTCTCAAGTAACTGCATTGATTTCTCATTGGAAGACAAAGCAATGGTGCACAGCCTGGATATTTTCACAACCCCCACATAGGTACAACCTCTGTGCTGGGTTTTAAAGTGGTTATGGTTCCTGTCTGCTCCAAATTTCAGAGCAGAAAGCTCTGCCTAGTTAAAGCTTTTTTGCGGGGGATG
Organism: Neopelma chrysocephalum; assembly: GCF_003984885.1. Lineage (NCBI taxonomy): Eukaryota > Metazoa > Chordata > Aves > Passeriformes > Pipridae > Neopelma > Neopelma chrysocephalum. The sequence goes on from NW_020897779.1 coordinate 1,777,834, forward strand.
GGGAAGCAAAACTCTGGTCTATGAAATGTCTGAGTGAAGAGAACAGCCTATTCCCAAGGGTTGACTTGCCAGCATGATTCCTCCCTGCTTCTGATTAGGAAAGACTTAAGCTCTTTTCTACATTGCGTTTGTTGAATTTGAAGCATTTGGAAGGGGCAGGGATATTTATTGTGTATAACAATTGCAAGAGAGAAATTGTTGGAAGTCAAGTCACCTGTACCAGACAAACTGGGATACTAGTCTACTAAGACTTTTTCCCTCAAGAAGGAAGTAAAATTGTGAATAACCCCAAAATTCACCCTGTCAGCTGTTCACTTGCTGCTCTATACATGTACATTTGGCAAAAAAACCTGGCCACTCCAAAACATGAAAGGACCTTCCAGAAGAGTATGTATTGTTATACATAAATCAGATTACTGCATCTATAATCATTATTTAATTAATACACTGTTAATCCATGGGCCATGCTGTGTCCCCATTTATAGCTAGCCATCCTTCAGGTTTCAGTAAGCTCAAGTGCACAAGTAAAGACTCACTTTCAGAGCAATTCTTTAACTCAAAGAAGTGTGTGGTTATATGTGAGTTAGGTGACTGCTTCATATCCAGTGTCTGGCAGTCAGTTCGCTCCAGTTGGAAACTTTCAGTCATGCAAGCAAGGAAACAGAAAGCCAGATCACAGCATGCAACACAGCTGATGTCACCAGCATGAACCCTAAAAAGGAATCTTAAGAAGACAGAATAGCAAAAAATGGGTCTCAGCACCTAGGAGGCCAACACTTACCCTTTGAGCTGTCCACAAAGACTTGCACAACATTCTCCCAGCAATCTATGTAACACATACTTCTGTAAAAAATAGATCAAATGCACTGTCTTAATTTGAGTGGGAATAATTGAATTTTGTAAACATGAGGAGGAAAAAATAAAATTGTGTGAACATATCTCTTCTCAGATTCCCAGCTGGATAATAAGTAGCCTTTTATGAACATGACAGCAGAGCAGGGACAAGGAAGCTTTAGTTTCACTGTAATTTATTGGGGAGTCAAATGTCCAGCTCCTGTAGGAAAAGCTGCATGGATCAGACCTTTCCCTCTTAAAGAGCTCAGCCACAGTGCTATAGTGTTGATGGAGTCCAGTTCAGAATCACAGAATCAGTAAGGTTCGACAGGACCAGTGGGTCATCTGGTCCAATCTCCTTGCTCAGATAGGGTCATCCTAGAGCATATTGCACGGGATTGCATCCAGACAGGTCTTGAATTTCTCCAGTAAGGGAGACTCCATCCACAACCTCTGAGGGCAATCTGTTCCAGTGCATGGTCACCCACACAGTAAGCAGTATTATAGCACAATAAGTGCCAGATTCTGCAACTGGGATGGAGCAACCAGGGATGTAGGTACAGCCTGTGGAATGAGATGCTGGAAAGCAGTGCCTTGGAAAGGGACCTGGGGGTCTTGGTTGACAGCAAGTTGAATATGAGTCAGCAGTGCCCTGGCAGTCAGGAGGCCAACTGTGTCCTGGGGAGCATCAGGCAAAGCATCGCCAGCTGGTCAAGGGAGAGGATTGTCCTGCTCTGCTCTGCACTGGGGCGGCCTCACCTTGAATATTGTGTGCAGTTTTGGGCACTGCAATATAAGAAATATATTAAGATATTAGAGAATGTCTGAAGGAGGACAATGGAGATGGTAAAGGGCCTTAAGGGGAAGATGTGTGAAGAGTAGCTGAGGTCACTTAGTCTGTTTAGCCTGGAGGAGAGAAAACTGAGGGGACCTCATTGCAGTTACAACTTCCTCATGACGGGAAAAGGAAGAGCAGGCACTGATCTCTTCTCTGTGGTGACCAGTGACAGGACCCAAGGGAATGGCCTGAATTTGTGTCAGAGGAGGTTTAGGTTGGATATTAGAAAAAAGGTCTTCACCCAGAGGGTGGTTGGGCGCTGGAACAGGCTCCCCAGGGAAGTGGTCACAGCACCAAGCCTGACAGAGTTCAAGAAGTGTTTGGACAATACTCTCAGGCACATGGAATAACTCTCGGGGATGGTCCTGTGCAGGATGAAGGATTGGACTTGATGATCCTTGGATCCCTTCCAACTCCACATATTCTGTGAACATCCAATCTTTGTTGGAAATTGCATGTCTGATTTTTTTTTAATAAAACTGGATTGAAATTGTTATATTTCATATGGTGGTGCTTTCTGTTGATTTCCATGGCTATTTTACAACATAATTAATCCTTACTGTATATGTATTATTTTAATGACAAGATTGATAATTACTCTTCTGGTAAAAATCAAACTATGAAATATCCTCAGGCCAGGAAGTCCTGTTCAATACTATTGGTCATCTAATGTATCACATTACTACATCTAATATAAAAAAGTAAAGTTATAAAATAAGAGTTAAAAATAAAGAGTTAAAGCAGTTCTCGTCCCAGGGATTTCCAGCCAAGGGAGAACCTGCTGGCTCTGCCTCTTCTTCTTTTAACAAGGCAAGTGATGTGCTCTTTGCATTGGTGTCCCCCTCTCTTGCAGCCTCTTTGTCAGGGATCTCTTTCTCCTCCCCCTTTAGAAGAAAGTCTGAGGACAGCAAGTCATAAGAGGCAGACTGCTGGTCTCCAAACAAGGCAGGAGACACAAGGTCTGAGTGTCTGTCTCTCCTGCGAAGTCACTGGTCAGACTGGGAGTGCTGGACACCATCTGGGGGCCTGCATCTGGCTCCTGCCCATAAAGACAGGAACCAGAAGTGGCAGG